>NW_020651304.1:3369849-3669849 GCF_003573695.1 Papaver somniferum | reverse complement strand
AATCATGAAGTTGAAGACCAAAATCAGAGGTATTTATTTAACTATATCCGGAGAAAAAAAGTACCTCCTAAAATTGGTTTTTTATTTGGACTTTGGCTCATAACAGTCTTCCAACAAAGAACATGCTCACAAGAAGAGGTATGACTGTATCTCAAACCTGCAGCTTTTGTGATGAAATTGAAACAATCAATCATCTCTTTCTTCATTGTCAGTTTGCAAGGAAAATTTGGTCTCATTTCCAGAAGAAGCCGAACTAGGAATTTGTTATGCCTGATGACTTATTCACTATGATTTACTCTTGGAATTTTCCCCTCATTTCTTCTCAAGAGTCACAAATATGGAGTATGATTTCAGTAGCTATCATTTGGTGCATTTGGTTGGAAAGAAATTCAAGAACCATGGTAGATAAGGAGTGTAATGAAGTTGGGCTGCAGAATAAAATCAAATACACTCTTTTTACTTGGTGCTTGGTGTTTAAGAATTTAGAGAATCCAACATATAGAGATGCTATGTTGAACTGGCCTAATTTGTATTTTGAATCTCTTCACTAGGAAGTAGTACTTACTTTCTTTGTTGTTCTTTGTTTTTCTGTATTCTCTGTAACCTTAGAGGGTGGTACAAGCCTTTTTGTACCCTCTCCTTTTTTGATCAATATACTTCTTCACCGATCAAAAAAAATAATAATTGGTGAATCATTCTCACCCGACCGTTAAACTACACGAATAACACAAATGAGCTACTTCCGACACGACACTTAAATATGTAGAAAATGGAAATTGTCTATTTTAGTAGCAATCAATAAATTAAACACTTAAAAGAAACACCAGAGCATAAATAGGGGGTCGTCCCTAAGCTTTAATTTTGAAGTTAAAGGAACTGTCATTTGTCTAATATATATAAGGTGTCTAACCATAAGCTTTAACTTTGAAGTTAAAGGATCTGTCATTTGTCTAATATATATAAGAGTATATAAGGGTGTCTAGCTATACACAACGATACTAACCAAAACTAGTAAAACAATAAATGTGGCTCAATTTCTCCATTAGTCCATTTTGTGGAAGATCATAATTGTGCACAAACACTAATTGGAGAACTCAAATGCATTATCAACTAGTCTTATCTAAATTGATCTCAACTAATAGATTATCTCATAGGAAGCATGATTGACGGGCTCAAACAAACAAAAAATAAAATATTAATACCGAGTATTGTACTTAATTGATCGGTACGGTTTGCGGAATGTTCATATTTCATATTATTAATAGTGCGTTTGGTTCAAGTTTTTGGACGTCCAAGAATTGGATTCCTAGGGAATCCATCCAATTACCCCAAACCAAACAGTCCATATAGTTTGGTAATTGGATTCCTGGGTAATCCAATTCCCCCCAAAGCCTTCTTTTCCATTGCATCCCTATTCCAATAGAATGCAGTCCAATTCCGGGAAAAAAAACGCGTAGGAAAGGAAATTACGAGACTGTCCTCGTAACAAAACAAAATCCCGTTTTCACATTTCTCCATTTCCAAACTCGAGCGACGGGCTGAAGGAGAAGAAAAAAAAACCCAGAGAAAAATCAATGGAGATCGAGAAGGATTGAGACCGTTAATCGTTGATTATTCTTTTACTTCGACAAGAAACCGTATCATATTCTAAAACAAATCCATCTCTGATTTCGAGGGCGCAAAATCCATCTCTGATTTTGGGTTAGGTAATTCCTCACCTCTCTTTGATTTTTTTGATTAGTTCTTCTGATTTTTTGATGATTTCAGTTTAGTTGGTTGTTAATTTTGTTGCTTAATTCTTCTCCTAATATATACTATCAATTGCCGTCCTCTACTAACGAAATCCATTAAACCTCTCACCTTTGATAGCTCAATAACACCTGTTTTTATTGATAGCTCCAGAAAACACACCTACTTCACTTCATCGTCTATCCAACGAGTAATTCTAACATTGATAGTAGATTTCAGATTTGGAGAAGCTCTTGGAACTGCTCTTCTTTTTTACTGAACCTCTTCGTTGATAGAGAAAAGTGGGATTATATGGACGATTTAGTCACTTATTATTGATATTGTATCTGCCCTGGATTTATTTGGTTGTTGATTATTTATGGCATGTATCATCTAGGACTATGACTATGTTACTTCTAACTGTGAATCTTGGCCACATATCTGGGAAGGGTCTTGAAATACATTATAGAAGAGTATGTCTCTTGTTCTTGGCCACATATCTGAGGAAGCACTGAGACTCTTTGGAGACATGAAAACAAGAGGTGTACGTCCTTCTATATACATTTACCGTGGATTGAAGTAATTTGTTAAATTTGTCTATATGATTGCAAGGTACAGTTTGTATTTTGTTTTTTGAGGCTTTAGCTGTTAAATTTTTTCCCTTAGATCTTGTTATTTGGTTTAGAAATTTGGAAAATCTAGGGTTTATTTTTTGGTGCTCGTGATCTTTTATTTGATGAATGTTCTGCTCATAGATTTTTTCTTCTTTACACATTAGAATTTGATTTCTCTAAATTGTTGTAGACTTGGTTATGTGTGGACTTATAAGCTATTCAATTTTGGGTCACTTAAAGTTGCATACCGTATCTTGATTATAGTAATGTTCACTCTTCATGGATTGGTGAAGTTATAATTATTTTGTGTGAATGCTTGTAAACAGGAAAGTAATGGCACCTCATCGGAGTTGGGTAGAAGCTGAAGATAACGTATTGGTTGATATATTGACGGAACTTACGCTCGATGGCAAGTGGAAAAGTGATACCGGATTTAAATCGGGCTACTTGAAATTTATTGAGCAGAAACTAACTGAGAAACTACCAACTTGTGGGTTAACTACTACCAACATCGATTCTAGAATCAAGACTTTGAAGAAACATGCGATGGCCATCAATGAAATGGTAACTATTGGCAGTGGGTTTGAATTTGATTACATCAACAACAAGCTTGTGTGCGAAAAAAGTTTATTTGATGACTGGGCTAAGGTATTTTCGAAACTACTGAGTTATTCATTCATGGTAAACTATATGTCAGAGGCTGTTTTCTTCCCTGTTTCATAACATCTAATCCATAATAACTAAAGCGGCATGTTAGTAATGTGGTCATAGGCTTCTATCACTGCAGACCGTATAATTTCTTTCTCCTCACCTTTATGTTCACTAGTTTACATAATTTATATTTAAATATTTTGTCATGGCCAATTACATATGAATGTGTATATATCGAAACAGACACTCAGATATAGAATCTTAGTATCAATGTTTTAGGTAACTTACGTGACATCTCAACAATAACGTGTTGGATTTGTGGTACACCTTGAGCAGTTAGTTGTTCGTCCTCGTCAGTACCTGTCCTTGATATAGTTGGAGTTGATTTTAGGTAACTTACGTGACATCTCAACAATAACGTGTTGGATTTGTGGTACACCTTGAGCAGTTAGTTGTTCGTCCTTGAGCAGTTAGTACATACAGACATTTCATGGACAGATTGTAGTGATCAGCGCAACAAGTATCAAAACAAATACGAACGACGTGACAATTGTCGTCATAAAAATAACAGGGCGAGAATAGTCGGTATAAATCACTTGGCATATCATTTAAATGAAAATTTGGCGATCTTTTTGTGGCTGTGTGCCGTTATCTTTGTCTTCTTCAGGGCGCATATTGATTGTGGATAATATATGGATTTGTGGATTTGTGGTACACCTTGAGCAGTTAGTTTCTATTTCAGAGATGTTTTTCAGTAGTCTAACCACAAGCGCAAGCAATATATCATCGTTACACCTGATAACATTTTCAACTGTTAGGTCATGTATAAGTAGCACAAGTCCTGTATAAATGTAATCTGTGTTGTTATGCAATGGTAATTACAATCATGTATAAATGGTAATCACCTAGTCTGGTAACAAGTTTCTGTTTGTTGCTTTTGTTCTTGCAGTCTCATACAAATGCAAAGGGACTGTATGGGAAAGCATTCCCTCATTTAGATGCATTAGTTGAGATATTTGCTGAAGATAGGGCAAATGGTAAAGGGGCTGCTTCACTTGCTGAAGAACTAGAAGAGATCGAGAAAGAAGGCGAAAAAGAAAAGGAAGAAGAAAATGATCAACAACAAAGTAATCAGTCCGAGTCAAATAGTGGTAAAGGTAGAAGGAAAAGGGTACGTTCATCATCCTTTGACATTGTATCCGGTGAATCAAGTGGAGATTCAAATGGCCTTAGTTTGATGGCTAATTCGTTTAGAAAATTTGTGACGGGTACACTTGATCACTTTGAAGCGGTTCGTGTGTCCCTTGCTCAAGAAGCCGATGTCAATAAACACTTGTTTGAGGAGTTGAATAAGATAGATGGGCTCACTGAAGATGAGGTGATAGATGCCGCATCTATTATTCTCGATTCATCTACAAAAACAAAGGTTTTCTTCGGCATGGGGGAAGAAAAACGATCCAACTATGTGAAGAACAAGATTCTTAAGTAATGTAGTTTATGTTTGTGAGTGATGTTAGGAGGAACTACTAGAAACAATACTTTTCAGTCCTTGCTGTTTTAGTATTACAACTTGTTTGTTTAGAATTTTTTGAATTTTTTGAACTACTAGAAACAGTATTTTGGTTTAGAAATTTTAAATTCAAACTTTTAGAATTGGTTTGTTCTTAGCTCTCAAAGTTTTAAAGGGGAGGAAGGGTACTAAAGTGATTTGGGATTTATTGATTACCCTGTAATTGGATTATGTCAACCAAACAATAATATTTGAATCAAGAATCTCATTCTTAGGAATCCAATTCCTGAAATTGGATTACCTTGTAATTGTATTCCTGGGCTTCCAAAAACTTGAACCAAACTCACTATAATTATCATAGGATATCAGCTCAAAGAATAATACGACATACACAAAATCAGCTGATCATTATTGCACCCCAAGTCCAAACAGATGCACCTCCGATCAACGGCAAAAACGAATTTTGTAAAAAGCCAACGACTGTAAATGCACACAATCAGAGACAATTATTCCCTTTCTCTGAAATTCCAAGAAGATTCACAAAGAGAAATACGAAAATATGCATACAGAAGACAGAGCATTAATGCTTATATTTTGGTAAAAATGATACTATTTTTCAGTACCCATAAAAGGGCTCTCGCATAAACAGTTATAGTTGCAAGTTGTTAAATGTGTGCACCATTCATCACAAACTTTAACATATATCTAGCACATAGGAAAACTTGATCATTTTATACTAACATCTAAGCTTCAAGAGAGAGGACTTAAGAGTTGGACAGAATTGGGACTTAGAAATGAATATCCAAGCCTAAATATACAAAAATGAAGACTAACAACATCACTTGAGGATGCTATCACTACAAAATAGAAGGCATCTTGGGACGGCCAAAAAGCGTCCCAAGAAGCCCTAAAACCGTCCCAAGAAGCATTTGTGGCGGTTTTGTGTCCGTCCCCTATTCTACCGTCACTAATACTTTTTTGTCATACTTTCTTTTAGGGACGGCCTAAAAATAGCCTTAAATTAATTATCACGTGACCTATAAGGACGGTCAGACCATGAACATCCCAAATAACCATCTCTAGGGATGGTTTTGAAAAAATGGCCGTCCCTAGAAGCCACGTGTTTTGTAGTGTATTCTAAGGCATTTAAAAGTAGTCAGGCAGGATTCTGATAATCATTCCCACGGTAGTTGAGTACTTACAATATTCAAAGCAAGCAGTTTTGAACTTAGATGCAATTTTGACTAGCTAGATTGGTTGAGTGCAATAGTTTAACATACATCCATCATATAACGACGCCCATACCACGAGAACTTAGCAAATGCATCAAGCTAGATTTTCATTTTCAAATAAAATAAGAGATTGAGATCATTACTACATGTTTGTGGGTGAAAACTATTTCTGCTGGTTTTGGTAAATTTGGGTGTGTGGATAAGAAATGAACCTAAACCCTAAACAATGCACTGCACGGGAATACTTTTGATTCGAGAGATCAATCTGTACAATCCTGGCCTAAACCAAGAAATTGTCGTTCCAGGCTTGCTTCGGCACAAAGTGAAGGAGAAGGGTTGGTATTAGGGAGGGAAGCGAAGAGAGTGTTGAGACCAGAATGGTTAATTATGAAGATGTGGCTTATTTTATGACTTGTATCAGAAAGTGGAACTGGCTTGCAGAGTGAGAAGCTATCAGTTCTTGGTGATTTCTGGATATTATGTTGTTGCCGACCAAAAACTTGTTGTTTTGGTGGAAAATAGTTGAAGCCTATTTATACGAGTCATATTTAAACGTACCCTGGTCTCGTAGGAAGTGGGAACGATTGGTTGATGGAAGAGTGGAGTAACGTATAACCGTCAGAAACCCATGCTTCCATGATGAAGGAAGTGGATCCGTTTACACCCGTTACTTCTTGACGCCACTAATTATCCCGCTTCATGACACTTTCTTATAACGGGCGTATTGCACGCCGCACGTTGTAAACCTCCAGACCAATACCCTGATGAGTATCCCCCAGTTTGTGACATGTTTTGATGTCTCGAGTGCTTTCGTGAAAAACGTGTAGCAGGTTTCTACGCGCGGAAAGTGAAAGTCAAGAGTCTTGCCGCAGGAAAATAGCATGTGATGCTATTAGGCACGTCTTAGCTGGTCACCTAAAACTTGCCACAAGTCAGTTCAGTGGCGAACTTGGATGGCTGAGATTTCATCTCATGAGGAAGGGCAGCCGTTGATTATGGCTACCTTTTGTTGGCGCCTGGTAACGGCACAATGGCGTTTTTGGTGTATGCCAGTGACACTGCGACATGACTGGTATAGCTCGTGCATGCCAGTGGCACGGTGGTATAAGTGGCGCCTGGCATAGCCATGGCCACGAGATTTAAGCGGCTGGTCCCCTAAAACTTGCCACAAGTCTGCCAGTTCAGTGGCGAATTTGGATGGATGAGATTGTATCTCATGAGAAAGGATGGCCATTGATTATGGCCATATCTTGTTGTATAGCAAAGTGGCGCCATTGGCATAGTGGCGTCTGGCGTAGCCATGGCATAGCGGCATGCCAGTGACGTAGTCGTGGCAGCTGTTTTGGCATATTGGTGTTAGACCCAAATATGGCTCTGGCAACATTGGACCTGTTGCTAAGTTAAACTTAAGTCCTTAGGAGAATCACTTAACCTAGTTGGCATGGCGACTTTAGCTAAGCTAGGGTTTGGCGTATCGAAACCTTAATTAGCACGTGCCTGGTGTGGCTGACATAGTTGGCGCATGCCGGTGGCAGGATGATGCAAGTAGCGCCTGGCGTACCCATGTCCGCTAGTTTTTGGCACATTGGTGTTAGACCCGAAATGTGGCGTGGCAACATTGTCCTTGTTGCCACATCAATCCCAATGCTCTTGGGAATGTTACTTGGCTTGGTTGGCGTAGCAACTTTGCCTAAATTAGAGTTTGGCATGCCGAAACCCTAATTAGTGTGTGTGGCATGCGGACGCGGCATGGCGACACTTATGTGCAAACGGTGCCATAGCTGTGCCAAAGGAACTATAGCAAGGTCATGATGTGGAAACGACCACAGGAGTAAGGATTTCCGTGGGTGGCTATGAATGACGCCATTCCTAGGACTTCATGGGTCTCACACGACTTGCGGCATGTTTTGGCATGCTGCCACAAAGTGGCATGTTAGCATGCCGCTCATCTCATTGGCGCAACATGGCACGTTCGGCATGTCGGCGCGGTTTTTGGAAAGTCAATTGGCTTCGTGACCATATGGCGCAGTTTCCCCTTTAACACTGTGGCAAGTTTAGAGCAACCTGATTGGTCAAAAAAGAGGGCCGGCCAAGCATGGGTGTGGTTACTCTTCTGGTGTGAGTGTGGCGGCTTTAGAGCGACCTGATTGGTCGATGAGAAATAGGGCCGACAAGTATGGGCCCAGACACAACTTATGTGTGTGTGGCGAGTTTAAGGCGGCCTGATTGATCGAGGGAAATAAGGCCGGTTTAGGATGGGGCGTGGCCAATGGCAAATGGTGCTGGCTGGCTTAAGGCATGGCCACACCTCCCTTTACTACTGCTCCTATCATGAGGCTCCTTGTTTTCTGACTATGGGTAAGATTTTGCACCTACTAATCCATGGAGGATTAATTACCTAGTTTTCCTAGGCTTAATTTCGACAAGCAAAGTCTGATATACTGCGCAAGGCGCAAAACCCTAACTTTTGCAAATTAGTCAGGGTAATTGATTGAATTCTATGTGTTGACACAAAGTTCTTTAAGTTCATTGCCAGAGAGCAGCATGCTTTGTGATTGAATACCTTATGCAAAGACCTTATCCTTGATATATGGAAGTTCGTACTACTCTGCTGCGAGTGAACACAAATTGTCATGCCATATCAACATTAAGGGTTCATCCGGGGAACATAGCACAGAAAGCATTCAAAGAAACTTATATTAAGTGAATATAGGCAAGGTGCCAAAATTTACAGAATATATGTGATTGTTGCTACATGCACCAATCTGGGTAAATTTCATGAGAAAATATTGAGTTTCTCAATAAGTGTGCCAGTGAAGAGGTTGAACACTCATCACTTTTACATGGCTTTGTCTCTTTGCAGAGTGACGACCTATTAAATGCAGGGTTTTTACAATTTTAGCCCTCCTGCTTAGCACGTAACAGTGGCATTGTTGCGTGGTAAGCATGAGATGGTGAAAAACAAGAGTAAAACCGAAAGGGCAAGACGTGAAAATATTTCCAGGGAAATTCGACTAACCTTTGGCGGAAGGCATGAGGAATCCGTAATCCTTGTATTTGCGACTCTGCATAATTACGGCTTGGCCATAGGGCGCTGACGTTGGCGCTGGAATTCTAGATACTGATCGGCAGAGATGGCGCTGCGACTTGGTCCGCGAATCGATGGATGGAGCTAGATGGCTAGGTCACGGAACGTATGGAGATGGCGCTTGGATTCAGTTAATGAAATGATGGAAACTGGCTTCAGTCCGCAGAATGGTAGAATCTGGCTTCAGTCCGTGGAATGGTGGAAACTGGCTTCAGTCAAACAATGAGGATGGAGCCGGCTAGATCGCAGAATGGGTAGAGATAGCGCGGCTTTGATCACAGAGTGCTGGAGTCGTGACGCTTCTTGTCTGGTGGAGCGCGCGGAGATTGTGCTGCTTTGAGCGGTGAAGATGGCGCTCCTTTGGCTAGGTCACGAAATGGCAGGGAGCGCCTGGCTGGCTTTGCGGGCCCGGTTGCCTTCTTCTGTGCATGACCCGAAAGAGGAAACCTTCTTCTACTCAAACTCAAAAAATACAATGTATATAAAAGGCGTTGTCCACCCTTTTATTTTCGTATCACTGGCTTTATCTTTGTAGTGGCAAGCCTCTTTCTATCAGTAGTCCAGGTGAGCCAATTATCCTTTCTTTTATATAGATCCTCATAGAATTGCGTCCATCCTACTCACAGGTACCGTCTCGTGTCTCCTCTCATAGTTCTCCATTTGTCTTCTTCATCACGTAGATTGCCGATACATACATAATGTATTTTTTTTGTAGCATATAATGGGATCTTCTGGTGATGATCATATCTCTGACTCTTCGGAGAAATTTTTTGAAGTTGACAAACCCAGATTTTCTTCACACGAGGAGGTATTAGATAAAATCAACTCTTTTTTTCGTGAAGCTGACCGGATTATATGAGGCATGTCTCTCACCCATCTACGCATCGTGAGGATGCGTGCTCAGGCTTTCATGGCTTCGATGGACATGGAGAAAAAGTGGATATATGATGAAGCATCTCAGCGCGTCGGGAAATCTCAACGTGATGGAGTTTCTCCACAACCCAGTGCCAAGGCTGAACGATTCGCCTCTCGATTGAAACGGCGAAGGATTGAGCCCAAGAAACTTCTAGATGAGAGCCAGTTTAATTACCCTGTCCATAATGGTATCGTAATCCTCGATTCTGAGGTGGACGAACCAGAGCATTCTCAAGAGGCTGTGGTTTGCGAGACTGAAGCAGTTTCTGAAGTGGATGCCGAAACTGTTGTTGGGGAAGTCGGAGCGACCGCTGAGGATACTGTCAAGGCATATGGGGAGGCGGCGGAAGCATATGTTGGAGTCGTTGTTGAAACGAATTCCGGATGGGATGTTGAAGCTGCTGCTGAAACAGCTTCTAGATGGGATGTTGAAGCTGCTGCTGAAACGCCTTCTGGATGGGGCGTTGAAGCTGCTGCTGAAACGACTTCTGGATGGAATATTTTCTGTCGGAGAAAGTGTTGGGGCAAGTGCTTGAAAAATCTCTGATGGAGGTTGTGAGAGCATTGCTCGGTCGAACTCGCATGCGTTGCTATATCAAGCATGTTTGTCAATGTTAGTGATCAAAACTATAAGTCTTGATTTCTAGCCTATTATAGCTAAAGGTCTCGGACTAGGATAGAAAGTGTAGTTGAGCTCAAGACTCCATGGAAATCATCATACAAGACAAAGGACTACTCAAGGAACTGGTGGAACTTTATCGACTAAAAGGTATGTGGAGACTTGAACTTATCTGTCACTCAAAAGTCTATTTACTCTATCTCCTATTCTTGAGACAAAAGTCGTTTTGATATATAGACTTTTATTATACACATTTGCTATTTCGAGACGAGTTTAACTCGCCTATCTATTTCTCGAAATATGTGTTGGTAAGCTTTCGCTTTAGCCAAATTCAGCTTTACCTAGTGACGAATGTCATGTTATGTAACAATCACTTTGGAAATTGCTATGACGAAAAATGGTCTGTGAATAACGGCTATATAACGTCCTCTGAGAATGTTTCAATGATTGAAATGAGGTTTAGATTACATAACCATTGGAAGGATATAAGCATTGTTGTGGAAACACATATATGTATAAGTCCTTATTCCTTGAACCAAAGTTTGCGAACTTTGTTGATCAAGAGAAACGAATGTGGCGTGAGCCAAGTCCGCGAACTCAGTCCGCGAACTGGCGGAAGTTCTCGAGCCCAGATTTTCTACTGGAGTTTGTGAACTCCTTCCGTGAGGTTAAGTATGCGAACCCAGTCCGCGAACTTGAGTAGGTTATATCTAAAATAGGTTGTTCTTGAACTCATGTTTATATAAACTAAGGAATGCTTTTGCAAACCGTGGCTATAAAGTTCATGAACCGATTCGAGTGAATTAAACCGTTTTTGCTTCGATTGTGTCTTGTGTAGTTACATGAGATCTAAGCAATTAAACAACTCTCTAACTAGTTCACTTGAGTCATTTGGACTAGTTATGTTGAAGAAGAATATGGTGGATATGAAAGTGATCATATGGCCAACCATCTGGTTAACTATTGTTGAACCAACAAATGTTAATGTTTGGGAACAGTTACATAAACCCAAAATTGGACATTTCATTTGTGTTTAACAAGCTAAGGTTTCGATCCAACGATTGAGAAATATTAGCTTGAATCTAATCAGGTTTTTCATCTAACGGTGAATATTGAATGCTTTGTTACCAAGCTAACATTAATTTCAAACCCTGATTTGAAAGACTATATAAGGGAGAACTCTAGCAACTGGGAAACCTAATCCCGACACCTTACGTGTACTAGTTGCATAAGCTAGAGTCGGTTCTCCTTTAACCATTGGTTTCTTCTTCTAAACCAGGTTAACGACTTAAAGACTTCATTGGGATTGTGAAGCCAGACCGATACTACTTTTCTTCTAGTTGCGTGATCTAATCTTGTCGTTTCTATCGTTTTGAGTACAATTGCAATAATTGGCTCGAGATTTATATCTCTGATAGGAAAGATAGAAAAGTAATCACAAACACTTCGTCTCATCGTTTGTGATTCCATAATATCTTTTTTCGATGCGTGGATTAAGATATTTGTGAGGTGATTGATAATACTAGGCTGTTCTTCGGGAATATAAGTCTGGTTTATCAATTGGTTCTCGTTCACCTTGAGTTATCAAAAGACGGAACAAAACTCGTAGGTATATTCGTGGGAGACGGATTTATCTATTACCTGTGTGATATAGATTTGTTTATTAAAATCTTCGACTTTGGGTTGTAGCAACTCTTAGTTGTGGGTGAGATCATCTAAGGGAATCAAGTATGTAGCATCCTGCTGGGATCATTGGAGTAGGAGCATAACTGTACCTTGGATCAGTGTGAGATTGATTGGGGTTCAACTACAGTCCAGACCGAAGTTAGTTTGGAGTAGGCTAGTGTCTGTAGCAGCTTAATACAGTGTGTGTTCAATCTGGACTAGGTCCTGGGGTTTTTCTGCATTTGCGGTTTCCTCGTTAACAAAATTCTGGTGTCTGTGTTATTTCTTTTACGCATTATATTTGTTTATATAATTGAAATATCACAGGTTGTGCGTTGCTCAATAAATTAGAATATCCGACCTTTTGGTTGTTGATTTAAATTGATTGACACTTGGATATTGGTCTTTGGTACCATCCAAGTTATCTCTCTAGTATTTGATAAAGACTCGCAGATTTGTATTTGCTTGAGTATATATCAAACCGAGAGATTGAGATATAAACTCTTTGATATACTTTTTATCTAGATTGAGTCTGACTGTCTAGTTGATTCTCTAGAAAGTATATTGGATTTTGTCCATACAGATTGCTAAGCGAAATATTGGGTGTGGTTGTTGTACCCCCGCTATTTCAATTGGTATCAGAGCAGGCAAACACGTTTAAGACCTTACAAGTCTGTGTTTGTAGCGATCTGACTCTATGGAAAGAGGTGCTATCTCAATTAACGTACCACCAGTCTTCGATGACTCTGATTACTTATGGTGGAAAATTGTTATGCGAGCTTTTCTTCAAGCACGTGATTTTCAATAATGGGTATATGTTGTTAATGGATATAATGCTCCCGTCGTGGCATGTTGAGACGTAAACATTCCCAAGTCTATTGGTGAATACACCTCTGACGAAATAAATGCTGCAAAGCAAAATTCCGACGGTTTGAATGCCATCATACATGCCATTTCCCCAAATCTTTAGCACCATGTGTCAAATTGCACTAAGTCGCAAGAAGCTTGGGATATCTTAGAAACCGTTTTTGAAGGTAATACCAGTGAAAAGGAAGCTAGGATTCAAAACCTTAAGTCTGATATTCTTTAGCACCATGTGTCAAATAGAGGCAAGTACGTACTTTTCAAGTCCGATATTCTTTCGCTCGTTCCTCCAACAACTACAACAAGGTGAATTTTTTCTTAAAGATCGCTTTTCAAGAAATATTCAAGAAAAAAGAGGCAAGATGTAGGATCAGAATCTCGCACAGAATAATATGCTTGCGAAATTATTAACAACACATCGCGAAGACATCGCAGGATGATTTCAGAAACGACATAACAGATGACATCAACTTAAACATGAGAAAAGTGTGATGATCTTGCAAAAATTAGGAATGTTGCGAATGTTACATTTGTAAGCTTGCGGAAATACCGCAAGCCAGATCCGAAATTAGGGGAAATGTTAGCTGTACATTAGCTGTCATCCACTATGTAAACACCTATATAAAGAGAAAGGAAAGAGAGAGAGAGGAGATAGATAATCAGAAAGAGAGACACACTTTAGGAGAGGATACATTATCTAGAGAGAGAAAGTAGAATTGGTTGTATTATTATTATATCCTTCTTCTTCCTTCTTCAAGAACCTAGAGCTCCAAATACTCATTAATGGAGTCTCCATGTAATCAAGATGTAATTACAAATAATCATAGTAAAACCTAACACCGTGGATGTAGATCAAATTGATCGAATCACGTAAACCTTGTGTCTCTTTACAATTTTAGCATTCTTATCATCATTTTTATGTTTGGATCTACAAATTATTACAAGGGGTGTGTTGTAGGATTTCCTGCAACTACAAAGAGAGTATGGTCGAATCATTTTGATAGACAGAGGTATGTGGATTCCTCTCAATAGGAAAATGGTGGACAAATTGTTGTTCACCGCAACGCAACTTGATTGTGTTTTTTTGGAAATCTTGTCTCATGTGCCTGATCAAAATAGACAACGATTTTGTACCTCTCAGGCTTTAGGAAAAGTTTTCTTTCTTCTTTTCTTAGTTTTTGTTCTTCCCTGTCTATCAACAAAGGAGCGTTATTATCGACAATTCGACTCTTTATAGGGTTGTGAGTTAGACGTGTACAAACCTGTTTAAAGGTTTCGAAACCCTACATTCCTTTTTCCTTCCTAAAAACCTCTTTTTATCTCAAGATTACTTGTTGAGTACAATTTGTGATTGCCTCTCACAAACCCATATGTATGGATACTCCAAGCATGATATCTTCTGATGGAAAAGATGTTAATATGGTTGTTAAGCCATCAATCATGAAGGAAAAATAGAAATCTCCGTTATCTCCTACCTTGAAAAGAAAAATAAGGAATGTGAGGAAGCCACGAGTCATTCCTTCAAACTCTCAGAAGTTTTCTGGTGTTCTTGAAGAGTTGAAGGAGATTCAACAAATAAAGGCTTTTGTGTATAAGACTCATGAGATTCAGAAGGCCCTGGTTCGACAACAACAACCGAGAAGGTTTATTGATATAAACTCCTACCTTAATGAACCTTATATCCCAATGGTTGTTGACGACAAGGAGTTCGGGGATGATAAAGAATTCTTCAAAGGTCTTATTGCCTAGTAAATATTCTATTTTTCTTATTTTGTTTAGAAGAATAACTAGAGTTTGGAATAGTCATTATTGTGATTACACATAGCTATGCCCAACGTTTTCATCTTCATGTTTCTAGATTTATTGGTTTAAATTCTAAATTTGTTTGGAAGATGATTTTTGCAGTATTAATCTTTATGGGTTTATATATTGTAATTGTTTATGGGACATGTATGTTTGCGTCCGTGAACTATGATTGTCCCATATCTTGTCAAAAGTAAAGTCTTTCGTAAGTCGATTTCATATGTTGCTAAAGGAATGAATGGACTTTTGACAAATACAAAAGTTAAGCCTATATTGTCAATTATTGATGGAAGATAGGTTAAAATCTTTTGTTTTCAAGGATTATGTCTATTGAATGTCGTTACGCGAATAGTGATGGAAAATAGTGATGGAAAATAACATCAATGGCATCGCTCGTGATGAGGCCAGGTGCAAATTGCAAGAGTTAATTAAGGAGTTCAAGCAAGATATTTTTTGTCTGACAGAGCCTATAGTGCATTATTCTGTTAATTTTTTACACGAATTATATGTTGATGGTTATAAAAAAGAAGTTATTCATAATGCGGTTGGTTCGTCTAAAGGGAACATTTGGATTTTTTGGTTCATTGGTATGACTACGCCTGTAGTTGTAAATTCTAGTAGGCAAGCTATTACTGTTGAAACGGAGGGTGTCTTGGCATCCTTTGTTCATGCTAGTTGTTTCCAAGTCACTCGAAGAAGGCTATGGCAGCAGCTTTCTTCAGTTAATATTAATACTTTGTGGTTAGTAATGGGTGATTTCAACTGTGTTTTGCGTAATGATGGAAAAGGGGAGGCCGTGAACCACGTACTTCAGCCATTAATGAGTTTGGTGATTGGATAGATGATAATGATCTTTTTGAAGATGATTTTTTAGGTACTAAATACACTTGGGCTAATGGTCAATCAGGTGTACGAAGAATCCTTTGCAAGCTAGATAGAGCTATTATTAACGAAGCGTGGTTAAACAAATTTGAGAATTGGTGGTGTAAATCTCTTCCTCGTGAAGTTTCTGACCATTCTACTCTTATTGGTTTTCCTTTTGCTAATTTGAGACCTAAAAGAGCCCCTTTTAGAGTGCAAAAAATGTGGTTTTCTCACCCTGATTTTTTGCGCATGGTTAGTGAGAGTTGGAATGCTCATGTTTCTGGCTCTCCTGCTTTTATATTCCCTTTCAAGCTCAAAAGGCTTAAAGCTGCCATGAAGGAATGAAATTTGAGAGTTTTTGGTAATGTTTATGAAAGACTCAAGCAGGCTAAATTAACTATGAAATTGGCACTTAGTATTTATGATGAGGATCCCGAGGATGTTACGAAGCTGAATTCTGCCAAGGAAGCTTCAGTAATTCTTCAAGAAATTCGTGCTCAACAATCCATTATGTTGAAGAAAAAGTCAAGAAATAAATGGTTGATGGAGGGTTCTAGTAATACTTCTTTCTTTCATGCCAATATTCGAACTCGCAGGAGCAATAACATGATTTCAGAATTGGTTGATGATAATGGGAATGTTCTCATGGATTGTGACCAGATTAGGGATTATGCGGTTTCTTTTTTTGGGTCAAAATTCAATGGTATTGAACATCCAATTGATTAGGATTTATTTCAATATGATCATAACACAATTTTTGTTGAAGATAGACAGAGAATGGATGATATTCCTACTATTGAAGAGATGAAGGTTGTTGTTTTTGATCTTGGCACTGATAGTGCACCGGGACCTGATGGTTTTTCTGGTTGCTTCTATAGACATTGTTGGGAAGTGATTCAACAGGATCTCTACAGTGCTATTACTTATTGTTGGCAGCAACAAATGATTCCTCAAGGTACTAATTCTAGTCTTTTGATTTTATTATCCAAGGTTAGAGGAGCCAACACTCTTCGTAACTTTCGGCCTATTGGTCTTAGTAATTTTTTATTTAAATTTTTTACTAAGATCTTGGCTACAAGACTAGGTCGTGTACTTGATAATCTTGTTTCAGAAGAACAAGTTGCTTTTATGAAAGGGATAAATATTCATGAAAACATCAGTGTGGCCTTGGAGATGGTGAATGATCTTAAAACTAAGCGGAAAGATAGCAATGTTGGTCTAAACCTAGATATTACTTAGGCTTTTGACACGGTCAGCTGGTCTTTTGTCTTCGAGGTATTTAGAAAGTATGGTTTCTCTCAGAATTGGTGTTCTTGGATTCATTCGATTCTTAGTTCGGCTCGTATTTCTATCCTTCTTAATGGCATTCCAGAGGGTTTCTTCAAGATTAATAGAGGATTAAGGCAAGGTGATACTTTATCTCCTCTTATTTTTGTTCTAATTGAAGATGTTCTTAGTAGAAACCTCACTAAGTTATTTCTGGAGAAGAAGATGAGGCCCATGCTCTCAAAAAAAGGTATTTCTCCCACTCACCTTTTCTTTGCGGATGACATAATGATTTTTTGTAAAGGTAATATGAAGAGTTTGAATAATCTTCTTGCCTTGCTTGGTAAATATCAAACGGCCTCGGGCCAAACTGTTGTCATCAAAAGAGTAAGGTTTCTTATGGTGGTGGTTCCTTGAGCCATTGTATAACCATCACAAATCTCCTTGGAATGGAAGTTACCACTTTTCCAGATAGGTATTTGGGTATTCAAATTATGCCTGGCGCGGTGAAGTATCGTCACATAAGCATGTGATTGATAAAATTAAGAAGCAACTCTCGGTTTGGAAAGGTAAAATGCTTTCTTTTCAAGACAGAGTAGTTCTCATTAATTCGGTGATTGCAAGTTATGCCATTCACAACATGGTTGTCTACAAATGGCCTAAGAAGTTCATTCAACAAGCCGAAAGAGCTATTCGTAACTTCCTTTGGTCTGGTGATGCGGAGATTGCAAGGAAGTTTGTTGTTGGTTACCCAAAAGTCTGTTGCCCTTTAAACGAGGGTGGTATTGGTATTACTAGAATGGAGGTTACAAATAAGGCGCTGCTAATGAAGTTATGGTGGAGTATTCGTTCTTCAAATAAGAAGTGGGCTCGTTTCTTATGGACGAAATATACTACTAGAACTGGTAGAATCAAGATGTGGGAGTGAATTCTTCAATTCTTCCGGGCATCAAGATGATTCACTCTATTGTGGATAAAAATACTAAAGTTCTTCTTGGTGATGGGAGGTCCACATCTCTTTATTTTCATGTGTGGTATGGGAATGAGAGCATTGCTGACATGCTTCATGAAACTGACCTTGATAGTTCTGTCATGGTAAATGATATTATTGTGAATAATGGCTGGCAGTTGCAGGGTGACCATTTGCAGCATTTGGTGCGAGCGGGTGTGGACTTAAACAATCTGCCGGTACTGCAAGGAGGTAGTGATTACAGGTTTTGGATGCCTGATATGAGTGGCAAGTTCTTAGTTGCTTCGGACAAGCAGATCATTAGAAAGAAGTTTACAATAGCGTATATGTATGGCCTGTTGTGGAGGAAAGCAATACATCCAAAGCTAGCGGCTCAGAACTGGAAACTGGCTAGAGAAGCGTGTGCGACACAAGACAAGATCAGAAGAAGATTCAAAGTTGAACTTGCTAATAGGTGCTATTTATGCAAGCAAGCCGAGGAGTCATTGGAGCATATTCTGTGGAGCTAACCTTTTGCGATTCAAATCTGGCAATGGTGTTCGGTTTTGTTTAATCTAAGGCCTCATTATGATTTTGTGAACTCTTACAAGTCAGCTAAAGGTAGAAGTCGCATTATCAAGGATTTGTGGCTGTTAGCAAACATGGTTATTCTTTCGGAACTGTGGCAGTCAAGAAATTTGGCTTGCTTCCAAAACGCAACAACTAACATTCACTTCTTTAAGCAGCGAGTTTATCATTTGATTCATGAATACTCTGTTAGATTGAAGAGTTATATGCGCAATAATTCAGATGATTTGGAGATCTTGAACTGCTTCAGGGTGCGTCATAGGCAAGTTAAACTAATGCAGCTGATTGAATGTTTATGGATGCCGCCGAATAGAGATGAACTGTGACTATGTTGCGATGGTGCTTCCAAGGGAAACCCTGGTATTGCAGGTGCTGGTGTGGTTGTGCGAGATGATGATTGTAATTTTTTTGGGGTGATGAGCATTGGCTTGGGAAGAAAAAATAATTTTCTAGCAGAAGTGTATGGAGTCATTGTTGGTTTATAATGGGCTATAAAATGGACAATGCGCAAGGTCTTGGTAAGATCTGATTCTATGGGTGAAATTATGGCTTTTGAGAGTGATAATTTTCCTTGGTTTGCAAGACATAGGTGGAGGAGGATTCAAGATAACTATGATTCCATACGTTTTGTGCATACTTATCGTGAAACTAATTTTGCAGCTGATGTTATGGAAAAGAGAGGCTTCTTATTAAGGAATGGTGAAGGGATGAACTATGATGAGAGGCCTTATTTTCTATTAAATTAATCTTATCAAAATACACAACCAAACTAATGTGATTTGTTATCGAAATACACAATTTGAATCCAAATTAATGCGACCTTAATTTCGAAAGAAAAGAAGGATTTCTTTGGACATAACAAATCACATACAAGTATGAATTTGAATCCAAAATACTCAATTAAATTAACCTCAAGAGAACCATGATTAACTAATATGATTTGTTATCACTTACGTTCAGCATTTTTTGATTAAATTAATCATGGTTCTCTTGAGGTTAATTTAATTGAGTATTTTGGATTCAAATTCATACTTGTATGTGATTTGTTATGTCCAAAGAAATCCTTCTTTTCTTTCGAAATTAAGGTCGCTCTTGTTGTTCTTTCGGGAATGACATATTATGGGGGAGAGTTCTTTTGAACTTACGCTTAATTGCCAAATCTTTGTGGGGAGTGCGTCTGTGGAATATTATAGGGATTATCTTGTATCTTTAAACTCCTTGATGAATGCATTTAGCTTCGGCTTTATGATTGCAAATATACTCTTGCTTTCTTTTGGTCATGAAATGTCTCCTTCGGAAATTTCAATAGGATCCCGTTATTGTACCTTTGCCAATTTTATTGACAAAAAGGGGGAGAATTAATATGTAGTTCACACTACAAATACATATGGTTTTCGGATCATTATGTAATGGGGAGTGGTTTCCATGTGAGATGGAAAGGGGGAGTGATACATATCACCATAGTATTGTTGTTGAAGTTGTGATATAATTGGACTTTGACGCTGTGTAATGATAATGTGACACTGTATAACAATGATTGAGAACTATTGTTTCCTTGTTGTTATAGCTACGGAATTTCAACAACGATAATGCTAAACTTACAACCTTTGGGATCATTGGAGTACTTGGAAGTGACGAAGATTTCGAGTAATGTTGAATATTAGGCACGTGGAATAGGAGCTACAAAAGTTAATTTATTTATTTTTTGTATTCCATATGTATTAATAGTTTTGTCACTAAGATTTACAAAGGGGGAGATTGTTAGAGCATTTCTCGGTCGAACTCGCATGCGTTGCTATCTCAAGCATGTTTGTCAATGTTAGTGATCAAAACTATAAGTCTTGATTTCTAGCCTATTATAGATAAAGGTCTCGGACTAGGATAGAAAGTGTAGTTGAGCTCAAGACTCCATGGCAATCATCATACAAGACGGAGGACTACTCAAGGAACTGGTGGAACTTCATCGACTAAAAGGTATGTGGAGACTTGAACTTATCTGTCACTCAAAAGTCTATTTACTCTATCTCCTATTCTTGAGACAAAAGTTGTTTTGATATATAAAATTTCATTATACACATTTGTTATTTCGATCCGAGTTTAACTCGCCTATCTATTTCTCGAAATATGTGTTGGTAAGCTTTCGCTTTAGCCAAATTCAGCTTTACCTAGTGACGAATGTCATGTTATGTTTCAATCACTTTGGAAATTTCTCTGACGAAAAATGGTATGTGAATGTTTCAATGATTGAAATGAGAGTTTAGATTACATAACCATTGGAAGGATATAAGCATTGATGTGGAAACACATATATGTATAAGTCCTTATTCCTTGAACCAAAGTTTTCGAACTTTGTTGATCAAGAGAAACGGAATGTGGTGTGAGCCAAGTCCGCGAACTCAGTCCACGACCCGAGAATTTCTGCTGGAGTTTGTGAACTCCTTCCGTGAGCTTAAGTCCGCGAACCCATTCCACGAACTTGAGTAGGTTATATCTAAAATCGGTTGTTCTTGAACTCATGTTTATATAAACTAAGGAATGCTTTTGCAAACCGTGGCTATAAAGTTCATGAACCGATTCGAGTGAATCAAACCGTTTTTGCTTCGATTGTGTCTTGTATAGTTACATAAGATCTAAGCAATTGAACAACTCTCTAACTAGTTCATTTGAGTCATTTGGACTAGTTATGGTGAAGAAGAATATGGTGGATATGAAAGTGATCATATGGATAACCATTTGGTTAAATATTGTTGAACCAACAAATGTTAATGTTTGGGAACGGTTACATAAACCCAAAATTGGACATTTCATTTTTGTGTAACAAGCTAAGGTTTCGATCCAACGGTTGAGAAATATTAACTTGAATCTAATCAGGTTTTTCATCTAACGGTGAATATTGAATGCTTTGTTACCAAGCTAACATTGATTGCAAACCCTGATTTGAAAGACTATATTATGGAGAACTCTAGCAACTGGGAAACCTAATCCCCACACCTTACGTGTGATACTAGTTGCATAAGCTATAGTCGATTCTCCTTTAACCATTGGTTTCTTCTTCTAAACCAGGTAAACGACTTAAAGACTTCATTGGGATTGTGAAGCCAGACCGATACTACTTTTCTTGTAGTTGTGTGATCTGACTTTGCTGTTTCTATCGTTTTGAGTACAATTGTAATAATTGGCTTGAGATTTATATCTCTGATAGGCAAGATAGAAAAGTAATCACAAACACTTCGTCTCATCGTTTGTGATTCCACAATATCTTTTCTCGCTGCGTCGATTAAGATTATTGTGAGGTGATTGATAATACTAGGTTGTTCTTCGGGAATATAAGTCCGGTTTATCATTTGGTTCATGTTCACCTTGATTTATCAAAAGACGGAACAAAAATCGTAGGTATATTCGTTGGAGACGGATTTATCTCTGATCATAGACTTTTCTGTGTGATACAAATTTGTTTATTAAAGTCTTCGACTTTGGGTCGTAGCAACTCTTAGTTGTGGGTGAGATCAGCTAAGGGAAACAAGTATGTAGCATCCTTCTGGGATCAGAGGCGTAGGAGCATAACTGTACGTTGGATCAGTGTGAGATTGATTGGGGTTTAACTACAGTCCAGACCGAAGTTAGTTTGGAGTAGGCTAGTGTATGTAGCGGCTTAATACTGTGTGTGTTCAATCTGGACTAGCTCCCGGGGTTTTTCTGCATTTGCGGTTTCCTCGTTAACAAAATTCTGGTGTCTGTATTATTTCTTTTCCGCATTATATTTTTTTATATAATTGAAATATCACAGGTTGTACGTTGTTCAATCAATTAGAATATCTGACCTTTTGGTTGTTGATTTAAATTGATTGACACTTGGATATTAGTATTTGGTACCATCCAAGTTATCTCTCTAGTATTAGATAAAGACTCGCAGATTTCTGTTTGCTTGAGTATATATCAAATCGAGAGATTGAGATATAAACTCTTTGATACACTTTTTATCTAGATTGAGTCTGACAGTCTAGTTGATTCTCTAGAAAGTATATTGGAGTTTGTCCATACAGATTGCTAAGCGAAATATTGGGTGTGGTTGTTGTACCCCCGCTTTTTCAGAGGCGTCATTGACCAAGGCGTTTGTCATTGACAACTGGTTTTCCATTTTGTGATTTCCTTCCGTAGAGAAAACAATCTTTTTGTAGCTTGTAGATGTTTTTGATACTTCAGTTTTTTTTTGTTCGTGTGACTGAAGCCATGCTTCACCGAGTAATATCCTTTCAGTTATGTTGCTTTGATAATTTCATACCTTTGATTGAATGAATAAAATATCCTGGAAGAACCCCTTTTTGCGAAGAACCAGTTCCTTCATCCCCCATAACAATCCAGCGGAACGGGAGCCAAAATACAATAATGCTAATAGGCGCTTGATGATCTTCTTTCTTGCATATTCCTTTCTTCAGTATCTTTGAATAAGCTATTTTTTTTGGGGTTTGATTTTTTATGGTATTCAATCGACGAGTAATGGCTCTATGAGGGTTTGGGTTCACTTGGTATTTTTCCTTTAAGATGGTTCAGGAAAAATTATTCTTAAGGAAAGATGCTCTTAATTGAAATTGAAAACCCTAATTATGAATGCAAGCAATGCAATCATTTTTAGAGAAGTTACAAATATCGCATGAAAGGGGAAATTGCTGAAGGAAATACTAAAAGGAAAACGCTGGAGGAGAAGGTAGCACAGCGTCTTAGGTATTGAAGGGATTGATCCATCGCGAGTGAATTGTCACACCTTCCAATTTGTCGGCATTGATGAGTTTGCAGTAACCACCCAAGATAACATCTGCCACCAGATATGGTTCGTCTTCCCTTTCTTTAGGCGAATCAGGTTGAGCGGCTACCTTCACTGTTACATCTCCAACTTGAAACGTGGTCGCCTTGACTACCATATCTCCAATTTGAAACGGGTTTGAGCATTGTGCAACCACTTGACTTTTGAGCTCGTCATCTTTGACCGAGGCAGCTTCCAAATTTTTGACAAAGCACTTGAAAAGCCCAGCATCCCATTCACATCTCTTAATGACGATGGGTTGATAACTGGACCGAGTCCCCATGCTTGACCGAGAAGAGAAGTGATTGGTTGGAGAAAGGATTGTTCAATAAGATTTACTTGTGTTCGGAATCTACGGACGAATGACGACGGGCTTTCTCCATGTAATTGAGTTACATTGGTAAGTTTTTGATACGGCAACATGTGATCTTCAGGGTTGGATGGCTTGTTGGAAATTCTTTCGGGCATCGACATCGGCAGAGGGGATACTCCTAATTTCTCTTTGTTGCCATGTACCCATGAGCGCCCCAGAATCATGTCGTAATTTGAGAGCTCTTTGACAATGTGGAATTTTCCATGTGTCAGAGCATCCCCCACCTTAATTTCAAGGTTGATGTAGCCATATGCGTCTATTGCTTCTCCTTCCAAGTTTTTGACCACATTTGGGGAAAGGGTAGCCTCTTGTTTCGAAATTCCCGCAGCTTTCAGAGTCTTGATGGTAATGATGTTGAACTCAGAGGCCGCGTCGATCAATGTGCTATCAAGCTCGGCGTCCCTCAGATAAACCGTGGTCTGCAGTCCCCAGTTGCATTTTCCAACACCGCTTCCTGAGAGAGCTTGGGATTCTGGCGTGGTTTCTCCAATAGGAAAAAGTCGCTTGCCCGACACAACGCGATTAAAGGCTGCAAATATATCTCGACGTTGCGCCTTGGAGAAATAGAGAATTTTGCATACATGCTGCATCATGGATTGCACGATTTTGTGAACAGAGTCCCCAGAGAGCATGCAACTCATGACTGGAAGAGGATCTATGTGAACTCCCTCATTGCCCAGTTGAAGTTCCCCTGCCTCCACCTTTTCTTTGAAGTTACGATTTAATATAATGCAGTCACTGGTCGGGTGATGGACGATAGTACTTAGGATCTGCCATTTCCTCTTCGGTTGGTGGGTGCCTGATAGAAGGCAGCTTGATGGTGTCATCTTGGATCCATGCTTCAAAGAGTTCAATTACTTCTTAGACTGAGAACGGGAAATCTAAATCCTTTTCTCCAGTTTCTTGATGTTGTGCATGAGCCTTAGCTGCAGCCTTTCGCGGTGGAGCCACCTGATGTGCTGGCATTGCGTGCTTGGATTGTTGTTCTTTCGCTGGAGCCTTCCTTTTTCCTCTTTCGCTTACCATGCTCACAGAGGGGCCAGTGTTATATTGATTGTTTATGAGGCGTCTATTTCCTCGAGTTTCGCGTGCGTCTTCAACCTTGGCTGGCCTGGTTCTTTCCAACAATGCTGGTGCTGTTGTGGCCGACCGTTTAGCAGCCTCATGAAGTTCAGAGAATGTCTGTAATCGCAGATTATCCAGTTAGGAAGGTAGATGGGAACCATGCCATTGATGTAAGAATCCACTAATTGTTGTTCGGTCACATTTGGGTCGTGACAATCCAGCGCTTGAATTCTGAATCTTTTGACATAATCATTTGGATGTTCATTGTTTCGCCGAAACATCTTTCCTAAATCTGAGAAGGTAATTTGCTCAGACACAAAGAAGTACTTCTTGTAGAAAGCCGTAACCATGTAACCCCGGTTGGATATGATGTTTGGTGCAATGTTGTTGTACCATGTATATGCTCTTCCGGTAAGTGACTTCGAAAACTCCTTCAAATGGAGAACATGATTGTATTCATGCTCGCCCAAGGAATCCAAAAAATCGAGAGACATGTTCACGCGCATTACCGGCGCCGTCATACAGGGAGAATTGAGGAGAAGAGTATCCTCTCGGAAGAGGAATCCTTTGTACTTCAGGAGGATACGGGGGTTGATGCTGATGCATGTCCACAGAATCGCTTTTGTCTCGGTTTCGAAAAAGTCGTTCCAAATCTTCTCGTGTGACAAAATTGTATGGTTGATTCCTCTCCGTTGGAGCTCCTGAACGAGTCTCTTCATCTACAAAGGTGCGCTCTGCTGAGGTATCGACGCCAGAAGTATTGAAGGTGTTCCTCATTGGCTCTGGTTGGCGTGATGCCTGTGGTAGCTGCTCTGTTAGTGTCTTGAGAAAATAAGCACCTCTTTCTGAGTCGAATCCATGTCCGTCTGAGCTCTAGCGAGAAGTTCATGTCTTTCCATCAAATCAGCAATGGTAATATGGGGATTGGCTTCCTCTGGCTCCCCCAGTTTCTCGTCCTGATAGTGGAGTAGCAGCGGCTCTGGTGACGGTTGGAGGTGTCACACTTGAAGAAACGTTGGGGGTGGCGGCAGTGGCTCTGGCTCTGGTGACCGGAGGTGTAACGCCTGAAGGTACATTTTCCGCGTCGCTGGTGTTGACAGATGGCGTGTTAATGCCACTGGAAGGAACGTTAATACCGAGAGTAATTTCTAAACAAGCGGGGGTCTAACAACACCACCCAATATTTCGATTAGCAATCTGTATGGACTAACTCCGAAATACTTTGGTAGAGAATCAACTAGACAGTCAAACTCAATCTAGATAAAACTATCTCAAGGAGTTAATATCTCTCTCTTGATTTGATTTTTACTCAAGCTAAAAACAATAGCAAGTCTTTATCAAATACAAGGAATAACTTGGACAGTACCAAAGACCAGTGTCCAAGGATCAATCAATATCAATCAACAACCAAAGGTTGGATTTCCAATTGATGATCACGAACGCACAACCTGTATTATTTCAATTATATAAAATATAATGTGGAAAAGAAATAACACAGACACCAGAAATTTTGTTAACGAGGAAATCGCAAATACAGAAAAACCCCGGGACCTAGTCCAAATTGAATACACACTGTATTAAGCCGCTACAGACACTAGCATACTCCAAGCTAACTTCGGACTAGACTATAGTTGAACCCCAATCAATCTCCCATCGATCCAAGGTACAGTTGTAGTCCTACGCCTCTGATCCCAGCAGGATACTACGCACTTGATTTCCTTAGCTGATCTCACCCACAACCAAGAGTTGCTGCAACCCAAAATCACAGACTTGATAATAAACAGATATGTCTCACACAGAAAAGCCTATCAAAGGAAAAATCTGTCTCCCATAGATAAACCCTAGGTTTTGTTCCGTATTAAGATATAAACTCAAGGTGAACATGAACCAATTGATAATCCGGTCTTATATTCCCGAAGAACAGCCTAGATTAATCAATCACCTCTCTACAATCCTTCCGTACTACACAGGCGGTTTGTCGAGGAATCACAAACAGTGAGACGAAGATGTTTGTGACTTCTTTATCTTGCCTATCGGAGAACTCTCACGATCTCAAGCCAATCAATCGTTTGTACTCGTACGATAGAAGATGCAAGATCAGATCACACAACTACGATAAAAGTAGTATCGGTCTGGCTTCACAATCCTAATGAAGTCTTTAAGTCGTTAACCTAGTTTTAGAGAAGAAAACCAAAGGTTAAAGGAGAATTGACTCTAGCGAATGCACTAGTATCACACAGACGTGTGGGGATTAGTTTTGCTCAAAGCTAGATGTCTCCTTTATATAGCCTTCAAATCAGGGTTTTGCCTTAGGTACAAAGCAATCCTTATTCATCGTTAGATGAAAACCTGATTTAGATTCAAGCTAATATTTCTCAACCGTTAGATCGAAAACTTAGCTTGTCACACACACTTGGGTAGACGTTTACTGGGTTTGTGAAAACCATGCCCAAACGTGTACGTGAATGTTGGTTCAACATAGTAACCCAAAAGGTTAACCATATGAGCATTTCATATTAACCTTGTTCTTCTTCACCATAACTAGTTCAATTGACTCAAATGAACTAGTTAAAGAGTTGTTCAATTGCTATGAGATCTTATGTAACTACACAAGACACAATTGAAACAAAGATGATTCGATTCGATTGAATCGTCTCATGAACATTATAGCCACGGTTTGCATAAATCATTCCTTAGTAATTTAATGTTTCATGTTCAGAGCACACCTTTAGATCATAACCTCTTAAGTTCACAAACAAGTTCGCAGACTTAAGTTAATCGGTTGAGTTTTCCAAACTCAGCAGAAATTCTCGGAAAGAAAACTTCCGCCAGTTCGCGGACTGGGTTCGCGGACTGAGCACACAATTGAGTTTTGGAAAATCCAGCAGAAATTCTCGGTCAAGAACTTCCAACAGTTCGCGGAGAGTCTGCAGACTGGGTTCGCGGACTTGGCAAGCCAATTCCACAATCCTCCCGATTTCTCTTGATCAACAAAGTTCGAAAACTTCGGTTCAAGGAATACATGGTTATGTAATCTAAACTCTCATTTCAATCATTGAGACATTCTCAGAGGACGCTATGTAGCCGTTATTCACAGACCGATTCACGTCAGAGAAATTCTCAAAGTGATTGAAACTTTTCATGACTTTCGTCACTAGGTGAAGATAAACTTGATCAAAGCGAAACGCTTTACCAACACACGATTTCGAGATAAAAGATAAACAATGAATGCTCAGCTCGAAATGTCAAATATGTATGATCTAGTCTATATAGCATGCGACTTTTGTCTCGTAAGAAGTAAGAGATAGAATACATAGACTTTTGAGTGATAGATAAGTTCAAGTCTCCACATACCTTTTTGTTGATGAAGTTCCACGGTTCCTTGTATAGATCTTCGTCGTTGTATGATCAATCTCCATGAAGTCCTTGAACTCAACTACACTTTTCTATCCTCGTCCGAGACTTAGCTATGTAGGCTAGAAATCAAGACTCATAGTTTTGATCACTAACATTGACAAACATGCTTGAGATAGCCACGCATGCGAGGTCTACCGAGCTAATCTCTAACAATCTCCCCCTTTGTCAATTTTAGTGACAAAACTATTAATACATATGGAATACAAAAAAGATAAACTTTAGGGGCTCCTATTCCATAGTCTAATCTTCAACGTTAACTGAAATCTTCGTCCTTCCAAGTACTCCAATGATCCCAAAGGTTGTAAGTTTAGCATCACCGTTGTTGAAGATCCCTAGCTATAACAATGAGAGAAATCGAGATTCTCGATCAGTATTATACAATGTCATAATATTATTATGTAATATCAATGTCCAATTGTATCACGACTTTAACAATAATACTACGGTGCTATGTATCACTCTCCCTTAGTCAATACTCCATCTCGATCATGGAAACCACTCCCCCTTACACAATGATCCGAAAACCATATGTATTTGTAGTGTGAACTACATTATTTCTCCCCCTTTTTGTCAATAAAATTAGCAAAGGTACAAGAACGGGATCATAATGAAATTTCCACAAGAGACATTTCATAGCTAAAAGAAAAATACATACCAACTTAATTTAGATGCAATCATAAAGCCGAAGCTAAATGCATTCATCAAGGAGTTTTAAGATACAAGATAACCCCTATAAAATTCCACAGCCGCACAGCCCGCAAGATATTACCATTAAGCACAAGTTCAAAAGAACTCTCCCCCATTTGATGTCATTCGCTAAAGAACAACAAGAGCGACCTTAATTTCGAAAAAAAAGAAGGATTTTGAAACACAAAAAAGATACTAAAAAGATAACAACAATCCTACAGAAACTGAACTTGGAACATACCTACTGGAGTTTCAGACTCAATTGCCCAAAAGATAAGAATAAGCATAGGGGCAAGAGTCATCGAAACGATTTAATGAACCAAAACAACACCAATAGACTGCCGCAAGTGTTGGAAAGTTGCAGTGTCTAAGGGTTTGATGAGAATATCAGCCAATTGTTGTTCGGAAGGCACAAATTCCATACTAATGATACCGTTTTCATAAAGATCTCGAATAAAATGGCATCTTATGTCAATGTGCTTTGTTCTTGAGTGCTCAACAGGATTCTCAGTAATTCGAATCGCACTGAAGTTATCACAAAAGATCTTCATTATTCCAGTATCAATTTCGTAATCAGCAAGCATTTGTTTCATCCATAGGAGTTGAGTACAACATGATCCGGAAGCAATGTACTATGCTTCACATGTAGATAGGGATTGAGAGTTTTGATTCTTGCTATGCCATGCTACAAGATTGAGACCCACATAGTAAAAGCCCCCTGATGTACTTTTCCTGTCTTCTACACATCCTGCCCAATCAGTATCAAAATAAGCAGAAAGATCAGTATTAGTATCAAAAGTATATGAGAGATCATACCCAACAGTGTGATTTATGTATCGTATGATTCTTTTTGCAGCTGCAAGATGAGATTCTCTTGGATCCTCCTGAAACCTGGCACAACAACCAACACTGAAGGAAATATCAGGCATAGTAGCCGTAAGATACAAAAGGCTACCTATAATGGATCGATAAAGTTTTTGATTCACTTTTGCTCTTTTATCATCCCTGTGTAATTTACCAGTAGTAGGCATGGGAGTCAACTTAAGAGACGACTTATCCAGACCAAATCTTGACACAAAATTACGTGCGTACTTCTCCTGGGACAAGTAAATCCCCTCATTATATTGTTGAATCTGTAATCCTAAGAAGTATCTTAATTCACCAACATTGCTCATTTCAAATTCTTTAGCAAGAGAGACTTGAAAGTCTTTTGCGATTTTCTCAGAAGTTGATCCATAGATGATATCATCTACATAGATTTGAGCAATTACAACATCTTTCCCAATCCATTTGGTAAACAATGTTTTATCATCTCCTCCTCTTGAAAATCCTTTTCTATTAAGATAGGTAGTAAGTTTCTCAAACCCGACTCTTGGTGCTTGTTTCAATCCATATAATGCCTTCTTGAGCTTCAGTATGTGATCTGGGAAGTCAGGATTTTCGAATCCCTTAGGTTGAGCGACAAAGACTTCCTCTTTTAGAATTCCATTCAGGAATGCTGATTTTATGTCCATCTGAAACAATTTAACCTTGAGAAATCAGGCATGAGCCAATAAAAGTCGAATGGACTCAAGACATGCCACAGGAGCAAAGGTTTCGTCAAAATCGATTCCTTCTATCTGTGAATACCCTTGAGCGACAAGTCTAGCTTTATTTCTAACAATTTTGCCAAATTCATTAGACTTGTTCTTAAATATCCATTTGGTGCCGACAATATTGACATTTGGAGGACAAGGTAGACGTTCCCATACATCTTGTCTTTCAAATTGATTTAACTCTTCTTGCATCACATTGACCCAAAAAGGATCTTTCAGAGCTTCATCAATATTCCTTGGTTCCACCTGCGAAAGATAACAACCATAATTACATATATTTTGAAGTTCACCCCTTGTTTTGGCTGTAGAATACCTTCCCCCAATAATACTGTTGGGGTCATGATTCCTTTGAACCCATAGATGTCGTGGAGGGACAAGTTCTTGTTCATCAGGAATGGCTTGATCAGTGCTCTTTTCCTCGTCACTAGAAATGTCAGGATCAGTAACAATTGGGATAACTTCAACTGATTCTGGAATTTCTTTGACTTTCTCAATTGTCTCTGTTGGAGGCAACTCTGCAGGAGAACTATCTTGACGAAAATTACTAATGTCGTCGATGATAACATTAGCAGATTCTATCATGACTTGTGTTCTGAGATTAAAAACTCGAAAACCACGACTATCAGACGCATAGCCAAGAAAGATACCTTCGTCACTTTTGGTGTCGAATTTCCCTCTCTGTTCTCGATCTTTCAGAATATAACACTTACTTACAAACACCCTGAGATAGTGTAGGTTCGGTTTCCTTCCATACCATAGCTCATAAGGAGTGTTAAGGGTTTTAGACCGCAAATACACACGGTTGATCAAGTAGCATGTTGTAAAGACAGCTTCTCCCCAAAATTTTAAAGGTAAGTTTTTGTTGTGGAGCATTACCCTGGCCATTTCCTGGAAATTCCTATTCTTTCTTTCAGCAACTTCATTAGCCTGAGGACTAATCGGTGGTGAGTATTGTTGAATGATCCCCAGTTCGTCACAGAACTCAAATACCTTGGTGTCTTTGAATTCTGTGCCACGATCCCTTCTAATTTTCTTTAGTTTGCGACCTTGTTCGTTCTGGATTCTTTTAACAATAATCTTGAATTCACCAAGGGTTTCATTCTTATGGGATAGGAATGCAACCCAAGTAAATCTGGTGTAATCATCTACCATAACTAAAGCATACTTCTTACCGGCAACCGTGGGTTGTTGAATTGGGCCGAAGAGATCCATATGAATTAAATCAAGTGGAGCTTTAGTGAGGATATCTCGAGATGATTTGTGGTGAACTTTTGTTTGCTTACCCTTTTGACAGGCACCACATACACCTTCAATCTTTGCATTGATTTTGGGAATGCCTCTAACAAGTTCTTTGTTAATGATCTTAGTTAGAAGGCGATAATTGATGTGACCAAAACGCTCATGCCAAAGATGTGTAGATTCAACCTTAGTCAAATTGCAGCGGTTGTTAAACTGAGTATCAAGAAGATAACAGTTGTTTTTACCACGAGTTCCTTGGAAAATCACTTTCCCAGATTTTTCAACAATGTCACATCCATTCGCATTGAAGATAACTCGATGGCCCTTGTCGCAAATTTGACTAATAGAAAGAAGATTAGCAGTCATACCTTTAACGTATACCACATCATGGATTTCTAGAACACTGGGTAGCTTGATCGTTCCCTTTTTGCTGATGTAGCAACAACTTCCATCTCCGAACATTACAGGTCCTCCTTCATAGTCAACAGATGAAATAAACCACGTAAGGTCTCTTGTCATGTGTCGACTGCATCCACTATCAAGAAACCATCGAAAATGAGATGTAGATCTTAAAGCAAAGGCACCCATACTACTAGTACTTCTCGATTTAGAGTTTCCTGGTAGTGTTGTATGAGCTTTTAGAGAATCATACAGTTGTTTAGATTTCTTACAAAGATTACTTGCAATGTTAAGACTCTTTTGAAAAGACATACACGCTTGATGTATATGATTGGATGGATCACAACATGAGCCTATGCTTTGCAGATACTCTGACTGGTTCCTTGTCATATAAGTTTTTTCAACATCCTGTCGTTGATTACTATCTGACTTGTGACATTTCTTGAGAGAGAAACAACTGAGTTTTTTCAAATTCCCAAAGGGAGTATTTCTCGATATCAAATCCTTAAGAACTGCAATTTCTGCAATAAGACCATAGGTGATCCGAATTTGTTCATCCAACCCTTTTTGAAGAGACATCAGTTTGTCAGACCTTTTCTTACGATTTTTTTTTACACCTGGTGAAGCGTAAATTGAGACTTTACTGTCCATATAGTCAGATCGCCACAAACACAGACTTTTGAGGTCTTTAACGTGTTTGCCTGCTCTTATACCAATTGAAAAGGCGGGGTCTAACAACACCACCCAATATTTCGATTAGCAATCTTTATGGACTAACTCCGAAATACTTTGCTAGAGAATCAACTAGACAGTCAGACTCAATCTAGATAAAAGTATCTCAAGGAGTTAATATCTCTCTCTTGATTTGATTTTTACTCAAGATAAAAGCAATAGCGAGTCTTTATCAAATACAAAGAATAACTTAGATGGTACCAAAGACCAATGTCCAAGGATCAATCAATATCAATCAATAACCAAAGGTTGGATTTCCAATTGATGATCACGAACGCACAACTTGTATTATTTCAATTATATAAAATACAATTGCGGAAAAGAAATAACACATACACCAGAAATTTTGTTAACGAGGAAACCGCAAATGCAGAAAAACCCCGGGACCTAGTCCAGATTGAATACATACTGTATTAAGCCGCTACAGACACTAGCATACTCCAAGCTAACTTCGGACTGGACTATAGTTGAACCCCAATCAGTCTCCCACAGATACAAGGTACATTTGTACTCCTACGCCTCTGATCCCAGCAGGATACTAAGCACTTGATTCCTTTAGTTGATCCCACCCACAACCAAGAGTTGCTGCAACCCAAAATCACAGACTTGATAATAAACAGATTTGTCTCACACAGAAAAGCCTATCAAAGGATAAATTTGTCTCCCACAGATAAACCCTAGGTTTTGTTCCGTCTTAAGATATAAACTCAAGGTGAACATGAACCAATTGATAATCCGGTCTTATATTCCCGAAGAACAACCTAGATTAATCAATCACCTCTCTACAATCCTTCCGGACTACACAGGCGGTTTGTCGAGGAATCACAAACAGTGAGACGAAGATGTTTGTGACTTATTTATCTTGCCTATCGGAGAACTCTCACGATCTCAAGCCAATCAATCGTTTGTCCTCATACGATAGAAGATGCAAGATCAGATCACACAACTACGATAAAAGTAGTATCGGTCTGGCTTCACAATCCTAATGAAGTCTTTAAGTCGTTAACCTGGTTTTAGAGAAGAAAACCAAAGGTTAAAGGAGAATCGACTCTAGCGAGTGCACTAGTATCACACAGACGTGTGGGGATTAGTTTTGCTCAAAGCTAGATGTCTCCTTTATATAGCCTTCAAATCAGGGTTTTGCCTTAGGTACAAAGCAATCCTTATTCATCGTTAGATGAAAACCTGATTTAGATTCAAGCTAATATTTCTCAACCGTTAGATCGAAAACTTATCTTGTCACACACACTTGGGTAGACGTTTACTGGGTTTGTGAAAACCATGCCCAAACGTGTACGTGTATATTGGTTCAACATAGTAACCCAAAAGGTTAACCATATGAGCATTTCATATTAACCTTGTTCTTCTTCACCATAACTAGTTCAATTGACTCAAATGAACTAGTTAAAGAGTTGTTCAATTGCTATGAGATCTTATGTAACTACACAAGACACAATTGAAACAAAGATGATTCGATTCGATTGAATCGGCCTATGAACATTATAGCCACGGTTTGCATAAAGCATTCCTTAGTAATTTAATGTTTCATGTTCAGAGCACATCTTTAGATCGTAACCTATTAAGTTCACAAACAAGTTCGCGGACTTAAGTTAATCGGTTGAGTTTTCCAAACAAACAGAAATTCTCGGAAAGAGAACTTCCGCCAGTTCGCGGACATAGCACACAAACTAGTTTTAGAAAATCCAGCAGAAATTCTCGGTCGAGAACTTCCGACAGTTCGCGGACTGAGTCTGCGGACTTGGCAAGCCAATTCCACAATCCTCCCGATTTCTCTTGATCAACAAAGTTCGAAAACTTCGGTTCAAGGAATACATGGTTATGTAATCTAAACTCTCATTTAAATCATTGAGACATTCTTAGAGGACGCTATGTAGCCGTTATTCACAGACCGATTCACGTCAGAGCAATTCTCAAAGTGATTGAAACTTTTCATGACTTTTGTCACTAGGTGAAGATAAACTTGATCAAAGCGAAACTCTTTACCAACACACGATTTCGAAATAAAAGATAAGCAATGAGTGCTCAGCTCGAAATGTCAAATGTGTATAATCTAGTCTATATAACATATGACTTTTGTCTCATAAGAAGTAGGAGATAGAATAGATAGACTTTTGAGTGATAGATAAGTTTAAGTCTCCACATACCTTTTTGTTGATGAAGTTCCACGGTTCCTTGTATAGATCTTCGTCGTTGTATGATCGTCATGAAGTCCTTGAACTCAACTACACTTTTCTATCCCGGTCCAAGACTTAGCTATGTAGGCTAGAAATCACTACTCATAGTTTTTATCACTAACATTGACAAACATGCTTGAGATAGCAACGCATGCGAGGTCGACCGAGCTAAGCTCTAACAATTTCAGCGCTAGTGTTTTCAGGGTTTGTTGTTGATCCGGACCTGAGTTCTACCATCTTGAGATCAGGCTTGAAAATGAAATTTGGAAATTGGAAATTGATATTGCAACCGAGAGATTAATCTCTCATTATGGTCGCCAATTGTTTGTGGGTGAAAACTGTTTCTGCTGGTTTTGGTAAATTTGGGTGTGTAGATGAGAAACGAATCTAAATCCTAAACAATGCACTGCATGGGAGTACTTTTGATTCGAGAGATCAATATGTACAATCCTGGCCTAAACCATGAAATGGCCGTTCCAGGCTTGCTTCGGTCACAAAGTGAAGGAAAAGGGTTGGTCTTAGGGAGGGCAGCGAAGAGAGTGTTGAGACCATAATGGTTAATTCTGAAGATGTGGCTTGTTTTATGACTTGTATCAGAAAGTGGAACTGGATTGCAGAGTGAAAAGCTATCAGTTCTCGGTGATTTCTGGATACTATGTTGTTGGCGACCAAAAATTTGTTGTTTTGGTGGAAAATAGCTGAAGCCTATTTATCCAAGTCATATTTAAACGTACCCTGGTCTCGTAGGAAGTGAGAATGATTGGGTGATGGAAGAGTGGAGTAACGTATAACCGCCAGAAACCCATGTTTCCATGATGAAGGAAGTGGATCCGTTTACACTCGTTACTTCTTGCGGCCACTAATTGTCCCACTTCATGACACTTTCTTATAATGGGCGTATTGCACGCCACACGTTGTAAACCGCCAGACCAATACCCTGATGTGTATCCCCCAGTTTGTGACATGTTTTGATGTCTCGAGTGTTTTCGTGGAAAACGTGTAGCAGGTTGCTATGTGCGGAAAGTCAAAGTCAAGAGTCTTGTCGCAGGAAAATAACATGTGATGCTATTAGGCACGTCTTGGCTGGTCGCCTAAAACTTGTCACAAGTCCGTCAGTTCGGTGGCGAACTTGCATGGATGAGATTGCATCTCATGAGGAAGGGTAGCCGTTGATTATGGCTACCTTCTGTTAGCGCCTGGTAACGACACAGTGGAGTTTTTGGTGTATGCCAGTGACAGTGCGGCATGACTGGTATAGCTCGTGCATGCCAGTGTCACGGTGGTATAAGTGGCGCCTGGCGTAGCCATGGCCACGAGATTTAAGCGGCCGGTCGCCTAAAACTTGCCACAAGTCTGCCAGTTCGGTGGCGAATTTGGATGGCTGAGATTGTATCTCATGAGAAAGGATGGCCATTGATTATGGCCATATCTTGTTGTATAACAAAGTGGCGCCATTGGCGTAGCCATGTCATAGCGGCATGCCAGTGGCGTAGCTGTGGCACCTGTTTTGGCATATTGGTGTTAGACCCAAATATGGCTCTGGCAACATTAACCATGTTGCTAAGTTAAACTTAAGTCCTTAGGAGAATCACTTAACCTAGTTGGAATGGCGACTTTAGCTAAACTAGGGTTTGGCGTATCGAAATCTTAATTAGCACGTGCGCTGCGGCACGGTGGCGTGGCTGACATAGCTGGCGCATGCCGGTGGCACGATGATGAAAGTAGCGCCTGGCGTAGCCATGGCCGCTAGTTTTTGGCACATTGGTGGTAGACCCGAAATGTAGCATGAAAACATTGGCCTTGTTGCCACATCAATCCCAACGCTCTGGGGAACGTTACTTGGGTTGGTTGGCGTAACAACTTTTCCTAAATTAGGGTTTGTCATGCCGAAACCCTAATTAGTGTGTGTGGCATGCGGACGCGGCATGGCAACACTTTTGTGCAAATGGTGTCATATCTATGCCAAAGGAACTAAGCAAGGCCATGGTGTGGAAACGGCCACAGGAGTAAGGATTACCATGGGTGGCTATGATATAGCGCCATTCCTAGGGATTTCTGGGTCCCACACGGCTTGTGGCATGTATGGGCCCAGCCACAACTTATGTGCGTGTGGCGAGTTTAAGGCGACCTGATTTGTCGAGGGAAATAGGGCCGGTTTAGGATGGGGCGTGGCCAATGGAGCTGGCTGGCTTAAGGCATGGCCACGCCTCCCTTTGCTGCTGCTCCTATCCTGCGGCTCCTTGTTTTCTGATTTTGGGCAAGATTTTGCACCTACTAATCCATGGAGGATTAATTATCTAGTTTGCCTAGGATTAATTTCGACAAGCAAGGTCTGATATACTGCGCAAGGCGCAAAACACTAACTTTTGCAAATTAGTCAGGGTAATTGATTGAATTCTATGTGTTGACACAGACTTCTTTAAGTTCATTGCCAGAGAGCAGCATGCTTTCTGATTGAATACCTTATGCAAAGACCTTATCCTTGATATTTGGAAGTTCGTGCTACTCTGCTGCGAGTGAACACAAATTGTCATGCCATATCAACATTAAGGGTTCAGCCGGAGAACATAGCACAGAAAGCATTCTGGAATTGTTTCTACATGCACCATTCTGGGTAAATTTCATGAGAAAATATTGAGTTGCTCAATAAGTGTGCCAGTGAAGAGGTTGAACACTCATCACTTTTACATGGCTTTGTGTCTTTGCAGAGTGACGACATATTAAATGCACGGTTTTACAATTTTAGCCCTGAACTAAAAGCCACCATCAATACTACCACAGTCCAATATCTCAACTCCATTCATAAAATGTCATCCTCTATATTCATTATGTACCAAATTCAAGAGGGAAAATAATTCCTCTCCTTGTTCGCAGTAATCACTAACCAATTTTCAATAACAAAACCGAGAAATTACTTGAGCAAATTTATCGAACACTAGAACTACAAAAGTAATAGACATTGAACCCAACTTCCCAAGGCTCGTTTCTAAGCAACTTATAGTAACCAAAATATGAAACTAAACATAAAATTCAAATGCACTACAGACTGGAAATACCCATTTAGCCACATCCTTCAATCATCACATTCATTGATATCATAAATCAATGATTACTATACACAACAAATGCTAAGTTTTCATTTACTGTGGATTCTAAAAAAGAGAGTACTACATTTTGTTTAACAGTTTGACTCTTAAAGGTTTTCAAATGCGCCCAAGAATCTCTAGCCATTTTTCTCTTCTTTCCAGCATTTTATCGAACAGGTTGCGGGCTTTTAGATGTTAGTAAGGAGATCAGTTTTTCGGTGGTGCTTGTTGCCCATTTCTTATAACTATCCTTCCTGCAAATCTTAATCAATTTAGTGAAAACCATTTTCCTCTCGTCGAATACCTAAGTTTAAGAACAGCGAGAAGAAATTTCTGCATCTCGTCTATCAAACTCACAAACCCCATCGACATCTCTACAAATCCATGTAACAATACTCCATGAAGCTCTATCATGAATAACTTCAGCCATGTTCCTTGAATTTTCATTTGCAGAGAGAGATGGGGAGAAAAGAAGAAGACGACACCGAGATTTAAAACTCTCGATTCATGCAAACTAAAACAGAAGTCGAACTTTACTTAAAACCCCTCCTTTTACTACCAACATCAACGGCAACAAGTCCTTTCCATTCTCTATTCTGGTTAGTTTTTCTCACCAAAGTGTAATTCAATTACAGAGTCCAACAATCACAGAGAGATGGACAAGAATAAGGAAAAAAAAGAAGATGGAATTCCATTTCTCTCGGTTTCTACGTTTATATGTCGAAAACGAATGTGACACGTGGCGGGACGCATGTGGAGCCATTTAGGCACCCCCAAGGTTACGATTAGAGCAATCAACTGCCCTTCTAAAAACCATAATTTGGATTCAGGCACACACATACTCATGAGACCAGCCTAACTTAGGTTTTTTTAGAACATCCAAATGAAATTCTCATGAATTTTAACTCAAACGGGTTGAATTAAACCCGGGAAAAGTCAGGGGCCTTACAGCTTCTCAGTTATTTTTTCAATATATCACGACTTGAAAGATATGTTAGGAATTAAACAATTCAAGTCAATATTATTAACCTCAAGATGAAGGATGATGTTGTAGTTGTAGTTCGCTTCTTCTTCACATTCTTCAGGTCTTCAGAGTAATACTTGTATATCTTAACATTTCTAGACTTTCTAGTCTAACCTAAACGAAGTTGATTCTAGTTTACAATCAAGTGACTTTAGATGACCTTTGACACACTAAAATATGACAAACAAACTTGACATACCAAGGCTTGGTGAGTTCAACCGAACTATGCTCTAACAATCTTCCGCTTTGTCAATTTTAGTGAAAAACTCTTATTACATATGGATAAACAAATTACATAAAAATTCATTTTTCATACGCTTGATTCCAAGTTTCAACATCACAGTAACCTGCATATATTCAATCAATAAATACCTTTGTTGACATTTGAATAACAAAGCTTTTACTCCCCCTAAAGGTAAGATAGGTAGATATTCATTCCGAACATCTTTGTTATTCTCCTTTTTGTAGTCAGAATACTACACAACAATATGATATGTTTCTCCCCCTTAATCAATGGTTTAATCTTTCGTTAGATATAATGTTTAAGAACAATTGTCCTTTCATTAGTGATTGCAAATCACTTGTTTACTCCATATATTTCTCCCCTTTTTTTGTCACAAAATGAAAAAGGTTCGAGCAAATAAAGGACAAACCGAAAGGATCTTACAAATCTAAAAAACTTGTAAACAACCTATAAGAGTTAAGCACGAAGGTTTCACATACCACTTTAGATAACCAATGTTAAAACTGAAACTACAAGTAATTTAATTTTAATATGTTATCAAGGAAACAATTTCCCGAATCAATTTTCCCAATAGTTTAACAAATCGACTAAGAAACTTAATTCCCTTGTTAAACCGGTTGCGTATTTACTACCGCTTGTTTCGATAAGACCAAAACAAAGATCATAATTAACTTTATTTCTCTCATAAGGCTCTAATTATTCAGACAATAACTTAGACCTTTCTCTTTAAACAAGACAAACACTAGGTTAGTTAACTAGTTTTTCTTGTCAAGGCATTCAGTTAGACTTGAACAACCGAATCCTCCAATTTGATAAGTCTAACTAAGATCAGGATTAACTTAGTTTCTTTTATCCGGAATCAATTTGGACTAAACAAATGATCCCGTATTTCGTTAAGCCATAAACAATAGACACAAACTAAAATAAATTGACTTGCACAATTATTTTCTTAATCGAAAGCACTTGAAACAAACATAGACAATATAGCACCACAATTGCACCGAATTTTGTTAAGAAAAAACACTTGATACCCAACAATAAAGAAGATACCATACAATAAGTCAAATAAATTGACACAGTTTTTCTTAACCGGAAAAAATTGAATCATACGCACACACATACATCCATACACAATAATGTAATATATCAATTGTACCAAAATTTTGTTAAGAAAAATAAAAATATATGCAATATAAACAATATTTTCTTAAACAAGAAAAGGATTAACTAACAAATTCGTTACCTCAGATTCCACAACCTCTTCTCCCCAGAAAGATATGTCATTAAGCGCAAGTTCAAGTAAGAACTCTCTCCCAGTATGTTGTCGTCCTCTCGCAAGAACAAAAGAAAAACAACAAAAGCAACCTTTACCAGAGAAAGGTTGAAACAGTTTTAACTAATGCGCGCCAATGGCAAAACTTGAAAACCCGAAACACATATGTTATGCTAAACACAGCTCATGTAAACATAAATTGATTCAACATATTGTGACTTGTCACATATGAGTTTCATCAGAACACCTAATGATCCTTTGATAAAGCCTACCAACATGGGCTAGAACTTAATCACGCTATATCAGAAAGCCACACAAACCATAAGGGTTACATCATATGAGATCGAATATTAAGGTTAATGAAAACCGAAATCTGACATCCCATAAACCGAATACACATATCAAAAATATAAACATTTATTCACAAGCTATGTAATGGGTAACTATCACAAGAAAAATTATAAAGAAATAATTTTATTCATAATGATAGTTTTATTCAAAAATAGACCTTATACAATAATTGAAGTAAATCAAACATTGATGTCTATTTTTATGATTAAGTATTACAGAATATAACTTAATCCCTAGTAGTGCTCTGATTGTTCGCTGAGGTTTCTTCAGTGTTCAAACTCTTGAAGCATGTATCGAGAGACTTGTCAGCAACCACTTCTTGTTTTTCAAGCTCTTCAACTTGAACCTTCATATCTACAAGATCAGCTTTTGTTTCCTCAATCCTATCCTTAAGCCAATCTTGATTTTGAACCGTTATTATGAGATTGGTTCTTAGTTCTTCAAAACCATGGATATAGTATATCATACTATCAGAAGCAATCCACTTGGTTTTTGTTGGATCTTGAAGGTTGTAAGCCAACATACATGACTCATCTTGAGATCCAGCAGAACTATCAGAATCATAATCAGACATAATTTTTGATATGATTTTCTTCTTCTTTTCTGTATTGGTTCCTTGAGAATCCTTAACCTTTTGAGCTTCCTCCTTATTTACCTCATATTGGCGGTGAGCCCTCGTCCACTGTAGAAACAAATCCGTTATGTTAGATAGTGTTATTTAAAATGATTTCTAATGAAACAACTCATTAAAAAACTTACTCTTATAGCACCCGGCATAATGGGATTGGCTTCCTTCATGGATTTCATTTTATTTTTGAAAGCTTCGCATTCTTCAAGGACTTTCTCGAATCTTTCCTTAACGATTTCCAAAGTTCTTCCATTACGATCTTTGTTTAGTGCAACAAAAACTATGGAAACACCCAAAAAAAAAGATTGTTTGATCTACGTCAATGTCTAGATCTTCATCATGTTATCTGGCTGTCGCACATGGTTTAACAATCGCAGAATCTTCAAAATAAGGGTAGGGATTCATCATAGCGTGTTTTCTTCTTTTCTTGGATGAGAAATATATAAGAATGAATATGAGAGATTATAACTAGAATATAGATGAGGAAGAGATGATAGAATGGTCTCTTTTATAGGGATTAATGACCTAACGGCTACTTCTTTTGAAAATATGCAGGTTAGGTCTTCAACCATATTTGTCAAAGTAAAAAAAATGCAATAAATGCATTGGCTAAGAGTGTCGGCACCCAAAAACTTACCTTTACGGTTGGGTTTACATCCGTGGTTGAGACACAAATGACTCTGGATAAGTATTCGGTCAGGAATTCATCTTTACTTAGCCGTAAACTTGAGTAGGGTCAGGAGTTCTTAAATGTCAAACTGTGAATCTTATTAACGGCTTGGAAGAGATCTTTTCCATGTCGTTATTTCGTATTACGGTTGGTACAACAACATTTTTTCAGCCGTAACTTGTAAGGATATTATAAAATTTTCAGTTAAGGATATTCATCAAGATATGGATTAGGATGAAATTTTCTCTAAGATTTTGGATCCTTTTGACAAAGAGAAAACTGAAAACTTTTAATTTCACTGTTCTCGTAACCCTTTTTTTTCGAGAGAACAAGAAGTTGAAAAAATCTTTCTAAGGATATTATGGTGGTTATCACCTCACTGAAACTCTGCTTAAAAATCATAAAGAATATCTAAAACCTAAGAAATTAGAATGTGAAAATCTTCGGAGAGATTTCTTTTTGTAGAAAAAGAAACTTGCCGAATCTGTAGCAAGGATTAATTCTCAACAAAAGAGTTTTGAAGAGAAAAAAGGTGCACATCTCTCACGAGAAAAACGCCTTGAGGCTGATCTAGCTAGTCCTCTTGATAAAATCAAGACGTTGGAAGAAGAAAATTTGGACCTTAAAAAATTCAATGATAGCTCAAACAATTTAACCTCAATGTTAGAAGCAAGTAAAAATCATCGTGATACACGAGGATTGAGTTATAAGGGAATAAATGCTTCAAATATTAGCAAAGAGGTAAAATTTGTTAAAGCTACAAATTCTTCTTAACCATAGGCATCCACTGATGTCAAAGGTGCTCATATTTCTTGTAAAGAAGTAAAGACTGGCATACCTAAGATTCATGTTCACCCAAATTCTTCAAGTGCAGCCATCAAAGAAAACACTTCTGCTAATGTCAAGAAAGTAACAACGTTGAACAAAGATAAAAAGAAGAAAACTCGTCAAGCTCCAATGAAAGATTCTTGAGAAGATTATCATTAAGAGAGGAAATCTCTTCATTAAGAACATGTTGATGAAGTTCTGGAGATGAGTCTGAATCATCATCTGAAGATTCAAGACGGAGTTTCTTGTTAGAATACAATATAGTCCAGACTTTTTCTACTTTGCGAGAGTTGCAGCTAGAGGAGACATTATGTGAGATCTCAAAAAAATGAAATGTAAAACCTTTTCTCTAATTAATAAGAGAAGTTCTCACAATCTTTGAGAATATTATTTCATTTAATTCCTTAACCGAAAATCTATTTGGAAATATTTTTATTAAAATATTTACATACATATCCTTAATGTTTACTTTTTGAGGGTAAAGAAATAAGGATTCATGTTTATGATAACCAAGTTAGGTTATCATATTTCGGTTGTTGAATTTTCTTCCTTAGGGGTTTCAACATTCTTACAAATTTGAGAACCTTTTATTTTTGAAATTTTAGGTTCGTTTCTCAAATTTGAGACAAGATCTTGATATCACGTTATTCAATTTTTCAAGTTGATTTTCTAAAGTGATTTTTTATTTCTTAGATCTTGTTTTTTTGGATCGACAGAATTTTCCTCTCTGTGTGATACCAGGAGATTGTTTTTGATAGTGTCCCCATTGTCTGCATTGGAAACAAGGCCCAGAAGTATTCGGTTACAACCCTTAGGTTTGATAGGTTTATTCGACCCTGTTTTTTTTCTTTTGATAATATTCATATCAAGTGTTGATCTACAAGAGCATACAAGTTTATCTCTCAATTTCAGATTTTCTGCTTTTAACTTTCTGATTCCATCTTGACAACAGTTGATGTCATGGATGAGTTTAGATACTTGTTCTATCTCAGAACATTGAGAGAGTTCGATTTTCACAAGACGCTTTGTTAAGTTTTTCTTTATCGTTAAGATAACTTAGTCTGATTTGATCAAGCGAAGATTTTATCCCTTTGATTTCAGATTCAAGAAACTTAGTTCTTTTATCTTCACAAGGAAATTCTTGTTGAAAAACTTAGGAGCGAAATCTTCTTGAGTATCTATTGTTGAAAGTAGGGTTATTTAATAGTTGGTACCCACCAAATGACCAGTACTTTGTTTTGGTACCCAATATTTGAAATATTAAGGGTTGGTACATGGATCTGTTAAAGACTGTCAAGTCAAAACGTTGACTTAACTTAGAGTTATCTAAAAATGTAAAATAATTAATAGATGATAATTATATAACGGCGTTAACGGACCATTAACTCGTGATTTTTTTAGAGAACATGTGACCCTTTACGGTTTAGTCATGTGGTTATAAATCAGTAGATCGAATGGCCGAAAGAATTTATCATCAAAGTATATCATTCCTTGTTTTTCATCATTTTTCTTCATCATCGAAGATCTTGTTCCGAACCTCATTAGAACTGTAAGGATTCGCAATCTCGTCAACGTTATTTTACCGGTCAAGAGACGATCAGGAGACGATTTAGTCGATAAGGACTCGATTAGTTTAACACGAATGTTGATTAATGGAAATTAATCTTACAACGATTTAGATACGGAACTCACTAGGTAGATCTTGAAAATTTAGGCGAAATAGACTGCTTGCACGTGTCAATCGGGTACCAGATGAAGAAGATTTTATCAGACTAGTTAGAATGGCAAAATAGTCATTAGCATCCTGACCGACCTGGCTGCCCGTATCATTTTTCTGGGCGCCTTAATGAATTATCAATGTCGTTATCACCTACACGTTTGGAAGATAGATCATTCTTCTCTTTTATTCTTCTTTCTTCTTCTTCATCTCTCTTTTCTCTGTTGTTCTTTCTCTCCTCTCTGTTGAATTCTATTTCAGAGATTTGATCTTCTATTGTCGAGAAATTCTTGTAAACCTTGCTAATTGATGGTCTGATGAAGGTGGTGTTGATTTGAATATCGATTCAGAACCCAGGAGAAAGCGTAAGTGAATTTAGGGTTTTCGTTTTTGTTAGAGCATTGCTCGGTCGAACTCGCATGTGTTGCTATCTCAAGCATGTTTGTCAAGTTTAGTTGTCAAAACTATATGTCTTGATTTCTAGACTACTTATAGCTAAGTCTCGGTTTAGGACAGTTTAGTGTAGTTGAGCTCCAGACTTCATGGTGATCATCTTACAAAGACGAAGAACTACTCAAGGAACCAGTGGAACTTCATCCGACTAAAAGGTATGCGGATACTTGAACTTATCTATCACTCAAAAGTTTATCTATTATATCTCCTACTCTTGAGACAAATTCGTATAAGTATGATAGTTTTCATACATATACATTTGTTATTTCGAGCCGAGTTTACTCGCCTATCTTTTTCTCGAAATATGTGTTAGTAAGATTTCGCTTTAACCACTTTTCATCTTAACCCGTGATGAAAGTCATGATGACGTTTCAATCTTGAAAATAACTTGATGACGATAGTTGTGAATAACGACTGTTATAACATCATAGAAGAATGTTTCAATGATTGAAATGTAGAGTTGAGATTACGTAACCAACTATGGATATAAGCATATATACTGTGTTCTCACATAAGTGTATAAATCCATGTGCCGGAAACCAAGTGTGTGCATATGTGTGCATACGGTATTAGTGAAGGAGACAGGTTGGGTACGCGTACCAACAGAAGTTTTCGAACCGAAAATTTCTACTGAGTTTGTAAGTTTGCAAACTGTTAAACCAGTCACCTTAGGTACGCATAACCGTACGCGTACCCACGAAAGTTTTCGACCGAAAATTTCCGTTGAGTTTGTAAACTCAAATACGGTAGCTATGGTACACGTACCCGTACCCAAGCTGGTTATATTTCTCAAATCGGAAGTTCATGAACTTAAAACAATAAATCAATAAGGAATGCAATCTTTGCAAACCGTGGATATATTGTTCATGAATTAATTCAAATGAATCAAACCGATTTTGTTTCAATTGTGTCTATTTATAAAAACCTAAGCAATTGAACAACTCTTCAGCTAGTTCTTATGAGTCATTTGAACTAGTTATGTGAAGAAGATGAATACGGTTAATATGAAAGTACTCATATGGCTAACCATTGGTTAACTATTTGTGAATTTAGGTATGGTTACTCAAACCTAAATGAAATACATTTCATTTGTGTGTGACAAGCTAAGTTTCGATCTAATGGTTGAAAGATATTAGCTTGGTTAAATCAGGTTTTTCATCTAACGGTGAATATTGAATGCTTTGTTACCAAGGTAACTTGGATTGCAACCCTGATTTGAAAACTATATAAAGGAGACATCTAGCAACTGGAAAAACTAATCCCCACACCTCATGTGTGATACTAGTTGGTTTTGCTAGAGTTGATTCTCCTTTAACCTTAGGTTTCTTCTCGAGACCCTGTAGGCTAACAACTTAAAGACTTCATTGGGATTGTGAAACCAGACGAAACTACTTCTCTTGTAGTTGAGCGATCTGATCTTGCCATTTTTTATCGTACGAGTTCAATTGAATAATTGACTTGAGATTATATCTCCGATAGGGCAAGATAAAAAGAAATCACAAACATCTTCGTCTCATCGTTTATGATTCTGTAATATCTAGTTTCGCTACCATACGATTTAGATTATTGTGAGGTGATTGATAAGTCCGGGTTACCAATTAGTTCATCTTCACCTTGATTTTATCAAAAGACGGAACAAAACTCTTAGGTTTGTCTGGGGGAGACAGATTTATCTATCATCGTAGACTTTTCTGTGTGATACAGATTTGTTTATTAAAGTCTTCGACTTTAGGTCGTAGCAACTCTTGGTTGTGGGTGTGATCAGCTAAGGGAATCAAGTGTGTAGTATCCTGCTGGGATCAAAGACGTAAGGAGCTCAATTGTACCTTGAATCAGTGTGATATTGATTAGGGTTCAAATACAGTCCATACCGAAGTTAGTTTGTAGTAGGCTAGTGTCTGTAGCGGCTTAATACAATGTGGTGTTCAATATGGACTAGGTCCCGGGGTTATTCTGCATTTGCGGTTTCCTCGTGAACCAAATTTCTGGTGTCTGTGTTATTTCTATTCCGCATTATATTTTGTTATATAATTGAAATATCATAGGTTGTGCGTTAAGATCAATCAATTAGAATATCCAACCTTTGGTTGTTGATTTAAATTGATTGACACTTGGATACTGGTCTTTGGTACCATGTGTTAGAGCATGGCCCGGTTGAACCCACCAAGCGTTGGTATGTCAAGTTTGGTTGTCATATTTTAGTGAATCAAAACTCATGTTAAGAGTCGCTTGATTATGTACTAGAGTTAAACTTCGTATAGGTTAGATTGAAAGTATTAGGATATGAGACATTACAAGTATTGCGAAGACTTGAATATGTGAAAAAGCAAGGAGCTACAACGACAACAATCATCCTTCAACTTGAGGTTAGTGATATTTGACTTGAACTGTTGCATTCCCTAATGTATCTTTCAAGTCGTGCATATTGAAAACATAACTGCGAAACATATTTGAACACTAGATAGACATAGTATTAAAGAATACAATACGAGGTTTATTGCTTAACCATTAAACTTTGTAGATAAGACATCACCATAATCATTGGAATGCTATTGTGGTTATGTATGGGTATGAGGTGAGGATTTTATCCTAGGGAACAATGTTTACATGTGTTCTAAGGAAGTAAGTTCATAAACTTGTTTTGTGAACCGAAAAGGAAATTGCCAGGTGTTACTGGTTTTGTTATTCATTGCATATCTTATGAACAACCAATATGTGTGATAAAGTAGAACCGCTCACAACTTGTTGTGTTTTTGGTAGAACTATTCACAAAGGCCTGACTTTTGTATTGGTATAACTTTTATTAGTAAAACCAATCTTAAGTAATCACCTTGGTATGATTGGATTATGTCTGCCTTGGGGAAAGGGAACCGATTCTTGTAAGGGAAAGGGAACCGATCCGTGTAAGGGAAAGGGGAAGAGATCCTAGTATGGGAAAGGGGAAATAGATCCTTGTAAAGGGTACAGTACATCAAAGGGAACCGATCCTTGTATGGGGTGTAGCAATGTTTACAGCACAAAGGGGAACCGATCCTGTGAATATGTGCAACACATATAAGTTAGATACCATATATATGTGGGGAACCGATCCTAGTACCTAGTCAACCGAATCTTTTGGGAAGCTAGTGTGACTATGCGTAGTACTCACATGGAGGTAGAACCGAAACTTGTTTTGGTAGAACCGTAAACCCATGATTGTGATTGAATGTTGGTTTGATCAATCACATAGTTCTTGAAAGTCAGATGAACCAATTCTAAACTTGTTTGGAAGTGTGGAAAATCGGTTTCAAGGTTGTAAGTGTGAAAGAGAAATTACAAAGTAAAGATGTCCACAAACTTTGAACACGTGCTGAGAATGTTTATTTCTATAATTATTCAAAGATATTCCTTAACGATTAAGGGAAGACAATCCAAGGATCGAAACACAAATAAGTTAAGAATCTTTTAATTAAGTTCATTAATTTCATTTGTATGGAAATTACAAAATCGGTAGTGTGCATTTACTAATTATATTTTCCAAGAGATTTCGATTGTTATTTTTGGATAGAGCATTTCCAGGAATTATGAAAACCGAATCTTTGCATTTATGAATATCTTGAGAATATTTTCGATTTTGGAAATTCCTTGGTGTCCAAACTTCCTTGTCTATAAATACACGAAGTTTGCCTTTCTAGCAAACTAATCCTTCGTAACAACAGACTTCCTCTTTTGTCTTTGTTACTGGTGTAGCCGCCTATCAGAGAGGAGAGTAATCTAATTAGGTGAAATCTCTTACGACCGCTCGTTTTAAAGTCTTCTTTGGGATTGAGAAGCTCTAGCGCGACCTGTTAGTGGGAAACTAGATAATTGCGGTTTATCTTTGTTTTCGATTGATTTGATGGACTAACGGTGGTTGTAATCTGATTGCACCTAGTTTGTTTATTCTTGAGAATCTGCTCTTCTGATATAAGATTCACTCAAACAAGTTCAGAGTTTCGTCAGGGATCTTTAGACTGTTATTAGTTCTAAAGACGATCTTGTGATAATCCATTGTTAACAGACTCCGTTCTGTGCGTGATTGATCACAAGAGATTCAAGTGATTGTGTGCAGGTTTTTATTGAAGATTTAAGAAGATTTGAAGACAAAGAAGATATTGAAGATCTGACTTGGGTTTTATAATCTTTGGTGTGCACAATACTTGTTTCGGTAAAAGAGGATCAAATTAATAATCGGTTTATCCTTGTGGTAGATTGGATTGATTAATTGAGTAGATCGGCATCAATACGTTTCCTTGTGATTAAAGGTATTGATTGGCTTAATCTTAAACGATTACCTTAGGGTGATTGAACATAAGATAGATCTATACCCGACGAAGGAGTTTATGTTGAGATAAACGGAAGAGCCTTTGTCCGACTCATATCACTTGGTTGAATAGAGTTGATACCAAACAGATTTCTTGTTCCTTTACTGTTTGGAATACGAACCAAAGGGATTGTTCCAAGTACGTGACTTATTCACAAGTCAGAGGCGTGGGAATATAGACGGAACTAAGTGAACTATAGGGTTAGTTACTTGGTCTCAATTATACGAAGTTAGGTGTAATTTTGTGTAGCGGCTTAATCCTGAGAGTATCCAATTCTGGACTAGGTCCCGGGGTTTTTCTGCATTTGCGGTTTCCTCGTTAACAAAATCTTGTTGTGTCATTTACTTTTATTTTCCGTATTATAATTGTTTTATTATAATTAAAGTAAATTACACAAACGTTAATTCCTATTTACTTGATAAGCAATCTTATTGTGTTTAGTTAAGTCTGAACCTTTGTATCAAGTAAACATATTTCGTTGTTGTATTGTCTCGATCTCATATCCATATACGACCACACGAAGTGTGAACCGATTAGTTGTATTGTCTTGACTCAGTCCGTGGACAATCACTCTCGGAGAAAGGACTTATAGGTAGGAAAAGTTTTAGCTTAAGGTATATTTGGGTATCCTCGCCTTTTCAATTGGTATCAGAGCAGGCAAACACGAAAAGATCTAACAATCTGTGTTTGATGCGATCCAACCTACAAGATATGGTGTTAAAGCACTGCTCGGTTGAACCCACTAGCGTTGGTATGTCAAGTTAGTTGTCAATTTTAGTTGCCAAAATGCATTCTTGATTTAGCATACTAAAGATAGTTTCGGACTAGTTTAGTTCTAAGAAGTTGAACCGAAGCTATCCTTAAAGGATGAAGATTGAAGATTGAAGGCTACAAGAAGACATCAACAAGTACTTCATCAACAAAGGTATGTGATTGATTTCAATTGGATTCTTGTTCAATTCTACCTTTCTAATCTATCGAGATAAATGCTCACTCTATGGAACAATTCCTATGACGGTAAATGTACATTTATGTAGATATACTTGAGGTTATTTGATTCATGACCTTGGTGATAATAACCTTTATCCCTATAAAGGATCTCATGTTATCGTGAATGAGCTTATGAATCCAACGATCCAAGAATCACTCAATTCCAAGTTATAACGATGAATTTATGAGTGATTTATCAAAGTAACAATTATAAGTGTTGTTGTGATTGTTACAGTTCGTTAGTAGGAAACAATCCATGGGATGTTTGCAACAGTACACGGACTTGGGCCCAATTACGTGACTAAAAGGCATTTTTGGTCAAATTGGTGATGTTTCGCTCTAGGCAAGATGGTTATTGGTCCAAACACTTTTGATTACCGTATTAAAGTGTTTGTGATTCTTGCCTAAGTTAAAATGTGATTTATTCACATAAATATAATTTTTTCTGAATAAGTTATTTATTTAATTATTTTGGCAAGAGTTTTAACTTAGGAAAGACTCCCATATTTAAGAGAGTCTTGTAAAAGGAAAATAGCTTTGCTTAGCTTCCAAGCTATTGTTCATTATCAATAAGGAGTTCGCGAGTTTACACGTTTTTCTTCCCTTTGGAAAATTGGCGTAAGCTCTGCAGGTTGTTTTCCACGTCTTCCGTTCTTCGTGAACGAGAGTGAGATAAAAGTCTTTGTATTAGGGATCACAAAGCCAAGTTGGATTTAATCTTCGTGATTGATCATACAACTTGTAATCTAGGTTTTTCACCTCTTGTCTATTCTAAGGTTTTCTCTTTTGATATAAAACCATTCAAGAGTTGTTGATCATAAACCATGGGTTTTGATAGATTTCAGTTTCCGATCGTATACCAACACTTGTTAGTCGAAATCGGAGACTAGAAAGAAAAACTTCTTTTGAGGCATCTCGTAAAAATCCTTGAGAAGTTTTAAACAAGATATCTCTAGATTTATTCTAGTTGTTCTTGTGGTAGATTTATTAGGGTTTTCTTAACTTGGAAATTGATCTTTAGAATCACCCAAGTTTACTTACGGAAATCAGGTTCACGGACTCCTTGTGTGTACGCATACTGATTGTAAGTTAAAACCCTAATCTACAAGTTTGTTTTGATATTACTTTTACCTAGTAATTTTTTTTATCAAAATAAACACAAGATTTCCAAAACCTTGATTCACATCTAAATGGAAATCAAACTGGTGTTTTGTGCAAACAAAATATCAAATCGTATCGATCGTTGTGGTGTATCTTCTAAAGAGAACTTTGGGTTCTGCTAGAAGATTTGTGTGAAGAGTTCCTAAAGAGAATCGGTATTCTGCTAGGAGTTCTACAAGTGCTGAAGAAGGTATTACATCTAGTCCGAATAGGTAGTAGGAATTTGGTGTAACAGCTTATTATCAGTGTGTGTTTATTCTGGACTAGATCCCGGGGTTTTTTTGCATTTGCGGTTTCCTCGTTAACAAAATTCTGGTGTCTGTGTTATTTCTTTTCCGCATTATATTTTATTTATATTATAGAAATATCACAGGTTGTACGTTAAGATCAATCAGTTCTTGTATCCGGCTTTAGGGTTGTTGAGTGAATTGATTGACACTTGAACATTGGTCTTTGGTACCGTTCAAGTTAAACCTCTTATATTCAATCGGTATCGCAAATCCCTATTTGCTGATTGTGGATTGAATCAAGAGATAGAGATCTAAAATTCTTTGATATACTTTTGATAGATTGAGTTTAATTGTCTAGTTGATTCTCTTGAAAGTATATTGGAGTTTGTCTATTCAGATTGCCAAATGAAATATTGGATGGTGTTGTTAGACCCCCGCTTTTTCAATTGGTATCAGAGCAGGCAAACACGCTAAGACCTCATAAGTCTGTGTTTGTAGCAATCTGATTCTATGGACAGAGGTGTTATCTCTATAAACGTACCACCAGCCTTCGATGGCACTAATTACTTATGGTGGAAAACTTCTATGCGAGCTTTTCTTCAAGCACGTGATTTTCAATCATTGGTATATATAGTTAATGGCTATGATGCTCCCGTTGTGGCAGTTGGAGATGTAATCGTTCCCAAGAACATTGGTGAATACAGTCCTGCCGAGATACTTGCTGCAAAGCAAAACTACGACGGTTTGAATGCTATCATCCATGCCATTACCCCAGATCTTCAGCACCACGTGACTACATGCAATGAGTCTAAAGATGCTTGGGATATCTTAGAAACCGTATTCGAAGGGAATGTTGCAGAGAAAGAAGCAAGGCTTCAAAATCTAGCTTCTGACTGGGAAAACCTTCGCATGTCTGATGATGAAACCTTTGATGAGTTTAACCAAAGACTTTCTCAAATAGTTAACTCCTCTTTTCATTAGGAAAAACTATTCCGGAGAAAGATATTGTGTGTAAAATTCTCAGGTCTCTACCATCAAGATACGAGTCTAAGAAACATGCCATTGAAGAAGGAAACGATCTTTCTACACTCTCCAGAAGTACTCTTGCTGGAAAGTTAAAGATCTTTGATAATGAACACGCAAGAAAAGAGGTGATTTCTCTTAAAGTTGCAAACAATTCTGAATCCTCTAAGGATAAATCTGGTTCGCCAGATACTAAGGATGTTACTCCACGACAATTTAGAAAATTCTTGAGAGACAAGAAAAATAGTTTTTCTAAAAGTGTAACATCTCCTAAGGATGATGCACAATGTTATAATTGTCGTGGTTTCGGGCACTTATCTGCATTATGTCCTAGCTGGAGTCGTAGAAAATCGACATATTCAGCAGACTTGCCTACTCTTGATGATGGACCTGAATATTATAATCCTCAAGAGCTCATAGGCGAGGTTGCATTAGCTTCTGGAAAAATTCTTTCTGATACCGATTCTGATTCTGACAAAGAAGTGTTCCATGATGATCCAGTAGCTAATAATCTTCTTAAATAAAGTCATCGGAAACTCTCGGAGGCTGAAAGCACCATTTTCAGTGAGAAAGTTAAATATGACAGACTTTGTAGTCGGAATAAAGACTTGCAAGGCCAACTTGATTTTATTGGTGCAAGAGATTATCTCAACGAAATACGAAAGCTTAAATAAGAAATTGCCGAAGGTCGAGATCGGGAAGTTACTCTTCAAGCAAAGCTAGATAACTTGGAGAATATTGAGATGAACTTATTATTTGATTCGGAACGAGAAAATCTCAAAGTTCAATGTGAATCATCCAAGAATTATCTAGTTATTGCACTTGAGAAGGTCAAAAGTTTGGAAGAAGAAAACTTGAGCTTAAAAGAGAGTTTGTCTAGAAATAGCATCTCAGATAAATTAACCTCGATATTGGGAGCATGTAGAATTCATCATGATACACGAGGATTGGGCTATGAAGGAATAGACGCTCCTAGTATTTGCAAAGAGGTAAAATTTATCAAAGCTAAATATTCTTCTCAACCAAAACCTTCCACGGTTGACAAAAGTAAAGTATCTCTACCAACTACCGATGGCGAAAAGAAGAAATCCTTCCAAGCTCCAAAGAAAGCACATACACATTCAGGTAATACTAAACATAACTTTTTCTATTATACTAAACATTGTTTTTATTGTGGAAAACCAGGTCACTTGCAAAGGAATTGCATATTTCTTAAACAAGATAAAACCAGATATGATTCTGTTAGGATGACAAGATCTGATGTTCCAAACTAGAGAAAAATTGAGTCTCATAATATCAGTTCTTTCAGTATTCCCCCAAAGAAGTTTCACAATTATATTGGGGAGAAAAAGAAACGTGTTGCTCCAAAAGCTACTCAGAAATGGGTACCAAAGAAGACCAATAAAGCAACGAGTTCTATTAAGAAGGATCTCCCAGACAATAGTTTGACAAGGGATAACATCTTAAAAAGGTATGGAACATTTACTGAAAGTTTCAAGGAAGTTTTTAAATTCCTAGAGTCCATGCATGATTTTGTTTCGAATACCTGTAGTGAGCAAGATTTTGCTCACCTCAGCACAACCTGATTATGTTGAAAGTGCATCCTCGCCAAGAAGCCCTAATAAATGCGGTGAGAATTGCAAAATAATTGGGGCGCACATATTAAGTTGGAAAATTTCTGAATATGTGGAACAACTTATTGTTTCGAGCTGAGTTTAACTTGCTTATATATTCCTCGAAACATGTGTTGGTAAGCTTTCGCTTCAATCAAGTTTATCTTCACCTAGTGACGAAAGTCATGAAAAGTTTCAATTACTTTGAGAATTGCTCTGACGTGAAACGGTCTGTGAATAATGACTATATAACGTCCTCTGAGAATGTCTCAAAGATTGGAATGAGGGTTTATATTACATAACCATGTATTCCTGGAACCGAAGTTTTTGAACTTTGTAGATCAAGAGAAACCGGAGGAATTGGCTTTGCCAAGTCCGCGAACTGTTGGAAGTTCTCTTACCGAGAATTTCTGCTTGGTTTTCCAAAAACTCATTTGCGCATTTAGTCCGCGAACGCAGTCCGCGAACCTAGTCCGCGAACTGGCGGAAGTCTCCTTGCCTAGATTTTCTGTTGAGTTTGAAAAACTCTGTCGGTTATCTTAAGTCTGTGAACTTGTTTGTGAGCTTAAGTGGTTATGATCTAAAGATGTTCTCTGAACATGAAACTTAAATTACTAAGGAATGCTTTATCCAAACCATGGCTATAAAGTTCATGAGTCGATTCATCGAATCGAATCATCTTTGTTTCAATTGTGTCTTGTGTAGTTACATAAGATCTCATATCAATTGAACAACTCTCTAACTAGTTCATTTGAGTCAATTGAACTAATTATGGTGAAGAAGAATATGGTTTATATGGATGTGATCATATGGTTAGATACCACATGTATGAGTCTTAATTACCTAACTTGATTTGTGATTGAAATTCCTAAATTTAACAGGTTAGAAGCAATTATCAAAGCCATGGATGTTGGTTTTTATTGTCAAAGAAATTTTTTCATACTCTTATGGTAACCATTCTTGGTGTAAATCCTTATGGAAAAGTTTATTCTTCCTTCTAAGCATATCAAGTCTTGTTTCTACAAGTTTGTATCTTAGAAAATATGATCACAATACTGGATCTTCATGATCACATATTGTGTATTGTTACCATGAGATAGTTTTAAAATTTTTTAGTAACATGATCCCATGAGAGACTTTCAATGATTGGTTCTTAAATCATATCTCCTTGTGGGTTTTCTGAAGTCCAATTTATAAATCCTTATCTCTGGAGTAAGGTCGCTCTTGTTGTTCTTTCGGGAATGACATCAAATGGGGGAGAGTTCTTTTGAACTTGTGCTTAATGGTAATATTTTGCGGGGCGTGCGGTTGTGGAATTTTATAGGGGTTATCTTGTATCTTAAAACTCCTTGATGAATGCATTTAGCTTTGTCTTTATGATTGCATCTAAATTAAGTTGGTATGTATTTTTCTTTTAGTCTATGAAATGTCTCTTGTGGAAATTTCATTATGATCCCGTTCATTTACCTTTGCCAATTTTATTGACAAAAAGGGGGAGAAATAATGTAGTTCACACTACAAATACATATGGTTTTCGTATCATTGTGTAAGGGGGAGTAGTTTCCATGATCGAGATGGAGTATTGACTAAGGGGAAGTGATACATATCACCGTAGTATTATTTTCAAAGTTGTGATACAATGAAACTTTGATGCTGTGTAATAATACTATGATGGATATTCAACAAGTACATGATGAACACATGAAGAGTTGAAGAACCAAGGAAATCAAGATTGTCGTTTTTACTTTTAACAAGTACAAGCCATATGTAAAATGGTTTTGTCACTAAAATTGATAAAGGGGGAGATTGTTAGAGCACTGCTCTGTTGAATCCACTAGCGTTGGTATGTCAAGTTAGTTGTCAATTTTAGTTTCCAAAATGCATTCTTGATTTAGCATACTAAAGATAGTTTCGGACTAGTTTAGGTCTAAGAAGTTGAATCGAAGCTATCCTTAAAGGATGAAGATTGAAGATTGAAGGCTACAAGAAGACATAAACAAGTACTTCATCAACAAAGGTATGTGATTGATTTCAATTGGATTCTTGTTCAATTATACCTTTCTAATCTATCGAGATAAATGCTCACTCTATGGAACAATTCCTATAACGGTAAATGTACATTTATGTATATATACTTGAGGTTATTTGATTCATGACCTTGGTGATAATAACCTTTATCCCTATAAAGGATCTCATATTATGGTGAATGAGCTTATGAATCCAACGAGCTAAGAATCACTCAATTCCGAGTTATAACGATGAAGTTATGAGTGATTTATTAAAGTAACAATTATAAGTGTTGCTGTGATTGTTACAGTTCGTTAGTAGGAAACAATCCATGAGCTGTTTGCAACAGTTCACAGACTTGGGCCCAATTATGTGACTAAAAGGCATTTTTGGTCAAATTGGTGATGTTTCCTTATCTAGGCAAGATGGCTATTGGTCCAAACACTTTTGATTACCATACTAAAGTGTTTGTGATTCCTGCCTAAGTTAAAATGTGATTTATTCACATAAATATAATTTTTGCTAAATAAGTTATTTATTTAATTATTTTGGCAAGAGTTTTAACTTAGGAAAGACTCCCATATTTAGGAGAGTCTTGTAAAAGGAAAATATCTTTGCTTAGCTTCCAAGCTATTGTTCATTATAAATAAGGAGTTCACGGACTTACGGAAATCAGGGTTTTCTTAACTTGGAAATTGATCTTTGGAATCACCCAAGTTTACTTACAGAAATCAGGTTCACGGACTCCTTGTGTGTACGCATAATGATTGAAAGTTAAAACCCTAATCTACAAGTTTGTTTTGATATTACTTTTACCTAGTAATTGTTTTGATCAAAATAAATACAAGATTTCCAAAACCTTGATTCACATCTAAAGGGAAATCAAACTGGTGTTTTGTGCAAACAAAATATTAAATCGTATCGATCGTTGTGGTGTATCTTCTAAAGAGAACTTTGGGTTCTGCTAGAAGATTTGTGTGAAGAGTTCCTAAAGAGAATCAGTATTCTGCTAGGAGTTCTACAAGTGCTGAAGAAGGTATCACATCTAGTCCGAATAGGTAGTAAGAATTTGGTGTAACAGCTTATTATCAGTGTGTGTTTATTCTGGACTAGGTCCCGGGGTTTTTCTGCATTTGCGGTTTCCTCGTTAACAAAATTCTGGTGTCTGTGTTATTTCTTTTCCGCATTATATTTTATTTATATAATAGAAATATCATGGGTTGTACGTTAAGATCAATCAGTTCTTGTATCCGGCCTTAGGGTTGTTGAGTGAATTGATTGACACTTGAACATTGGTCTTTGGTACCGCTCAAGTTAAACCTCTTATATTCAATCGGGCTCGCAAATCCCTATTTGCTGATTGTGGATTGAATCAAGAGATAGAGATCTAAAATTCTTTGATATACTTTTGATAGATTGAGTCTAACTGTCTAGTTGATTCTCTTGAAAGTATATTGGAGTTTGTCTATTCAGATTTCCAAACAAAATATTGGGTGGTGTTGTTAGACCCCCGCTTTTTCATATTGGGCAAGGCAAAGTTAAGCGAGAGCGAAGACTTAAGAAAGGCTCATTTAACGTATCGCAAGACGTTGAAAGTTTTGTCTTTAAGAAATGCTTAAAAGGAGGTTCTTCATCAAGTTCTACTTACTCTTATGAGAATAAGTATGAATTTTCTCTAGACGAGACTAAGTTAGGCCCTGTATTCGAAATCAATGATTCAGACTTTGAAAAATGTCTTTTTGAAAACAAGATATTTTTGAGTTCTATATTGGAGATTTCTGATGAAAGATCAAGTGTAAAAACATCTGAACTAAAGGAATTGAGCAAACAATTACTTATTCGTTCTAATGATCTTCTTTCAACACTTGAGAGAGAATAAGAGTTAACTTTAAAGTTTGAAAATCTCAACGAGGAGCATAACTTGATGAAAGAAGAATACTCACAACAAATGCTTATTTACAAGAAGGTATTTGAGAAAAATCAGGATGTTTTTAAAGCATTTAAAATTGAAAGTGAAAGGGTGAATCAAAACCACAAGAAGTTTAGGGAGGATACTTCTCAACAAATACAAGGTCTTGAAGAAAAACTTGTTGAATCTGAAGCAAGGATTAACTCTCAACAAAAGAGTTTCGAAGAGAAAGAAGGTGTAAATCTCTCACGAGAAAAATGCCTTGAGGCTAATCTAGCTAGTACTCTTGATAACGTCAAGATGTTGGAAGAAGAAAATTTGGACCTTAAAAAGTTCAATGCTAGCTCAAACAATTTAACCTCAATGTTAGAAGAAAGTAGAAATCATCGTGATACACGAGGATTGGGCTATAAGGGAATAAATGCTTCAAATATTAACAAAGAGGTAAAATTTGTTAAAGCTACTAATTCTTCTCAACCAGAGGCTTCCATTGATGAGAAAGATGCTCATATTTCGTGTAAATAAGAAAAGTCTGTCAAGCCTAAGAATAGTGTTCAACCAGCAGCAATCAAAGAGAGCACTTCTGCTAATGTCAAAAAAGCAACAACGTTGAACAAGGATAAGAAGAAGAAGAAGAAGAAGAAGAAGAAAACTCGTCGAGCTCCAATGCAATAGGATCCACAAAAGGGTAACATTAAAACTCATACTTCGTATATTTATACTAAGCATTGTTATTATTGTGGTGATAAAGGACACTTGCAATGGGGATGCAAAGTTCGTAAGATGCAAAATGCACTTTCTATTGTGTCAAACAGATTGGCTAAGTTTTCTCCTCATAAGAAATCAGATCGGTATTGTCCTAAGTTTAGGCAAAAGAATTATTATAACGATAGTTCAAATTTTGCATATCACTCGACAAGGTCATTTCATAAAGGACCCAATTATAGAAAGAGAGATGACGTTTTAAATACAAAAACAAGATCTGATGTTCCAAATTATTCAAAAGGACAATGATCTTAATGGTACTATGAAGGAGAAAGCTTCTCCTGCGAAACCTAACTCTAAATGGATCCCTAAGTCCTCCATAGCCAAGAAGGGACCAAAAGTTAGTCACAAGAATGATTCTCAGCTGTTAATTGTTGGTGACAATAATTACAAGAGACTTCTTGAAAGGCTAAAGAAAGACATTATGTCTGAAATCTCTTGTACCAGTAAAGATTGTGATAATGACACTCTACATCACAAGTCAAAGAATAAAAACAAGAGATGGAACAAGAGAAAACAAACCAAGCAAGAGGTCAAGAATGATGATTCCGTCTTAGTCACTCGTGACGAACAAGACAAGGATAAACTCAACACAACCTAGTTGTGTTAGAATGTGCATGCTCACTATTAGTGCTCAAATTATTTTTTTAAAAGGTGAGGAAGCACATGAAAAACTGAGCACACGATGTCTCGGTTATTATATGACTAATTAACATCTTTAGGAGATTTCTTTTCTTCTATACTCATACTCTCTTTATCTCTATTTGAGGTTTTGATAGAATCAGTAGTTGTGAGTTTATGATGTTGATATCTACTGATCATATATGTGTAGCTCTTGTTTTTACGGTTAAAACGAGCCAAAAATCACTGAATTCGGACATCGTATGCAAAAGTTATGTCGAACAACAGTTTAGTATTGTGATCTGTCACAAGTAACACATGGGAACCAATCCTAGTACCCCCTAGGGAACCGATCCTAGTAAGAGGTCCCCTTACGAAGAAGTGTAAAAACTGTTTTGCACATAATTTCTTCGTCCGAACTCGGAATGACCTCATTCTTTTTGCGTTTTTTTCGCAATTCAATTTCCTACAAGATGAGCCAATTGCAATACTTGATTTTATGTTGAATATTTATGGTGTATTGCAATATGGTTTATGGGATGTTTGATTTCGGTTTTACTACCTTAATATTCGATCTCATATATTGTGAACCCTCATGGTTTGGGTGACTTTTTGATTTAGCAGGATTAAGTTCTAGCCCTATTAGGTAGGCTTTATCAAAGTATTATGAGGGTTCTAATAGAAACAATATGTGCAAAAGTCACAATATGTTGAATCGGTTTTGGTTTAGCATAAAAGCATATGTGTTTCGACGGTTTTCAACTTTTGCTTGCAATAGTTAAAACCGGTTTTCAACCTTTCTTTGGTAAAGGTTGAGATATGTTGTTTTTCTTTTGTTCACGCATAAGGATGACAACGTGGTGATATTTCGATATCAATTCTCCCTGAACAAAGATGCAATCATATTGGAGAAGTGGATGCGAAATTGGAGGTAACAATATTTTTAGTTAATTGTTTTCCTGTTTAAGAAAATCCTGAGTTTATATTATATATATTGTTGCTTTTGCTTAACGAAATTTAGGTTCAATTGATATTTATTCCATGATGTGTGTGTGGATGTGTGTTTCAATTGGTTCCTGTTAAGAAAAACTATTGTTATCTTGCTTTATTGTGTGATATTAATCGTTTAGGCTTACAAAATTTCGGTACAATTGATGTGTGTATGATTCAATTGGTTCCGGTTAAGAAAAACTCTTGCTTTTGTATGGTATCAATCGTTTAGGCTTACAAAATTACGGTGCAATTGTGGTGCTTATAATGTCTATTATTGTTTCAATTGCTTCCGGTTGAGGTGAATAATTATATGAAAGTTGATTTATTTTGGTTTGTATGAATTATTTATAGCTTAACGAAATAATATGTGTAGGGGATGAGTTGTTTAGTCCGATTCGATTCCGGATAAGAAACTAAGTTAATTCTGATCTTAGTTTGTCTTACCAAAGTGAGGTTTCGGTTATTCAAGTCTAATCGAATGCCCAAACAAAGAAATACTAGTTAACTAACCTAGTATTTGGTTTGTTTAAAATTGAAAGGTCTAAGTTTATGGATAATTAGAACCTGATGAGCAAAATGGAGTTTATTCGTTATTTTGGTCTTATCGAATTAAGCGGTTGTTTTTGAACAATCGGTTTAGCAAAGGAACTAATGTGATTAGTCGTTTTTGGTTTGCTAAACTAAATGGGAAAAATTGTTTCGGGAAATTGTTTCCTTGGTAACATATCAAAATAAGACTACTTGTAGTTTCGGTTTTGATATTGGTTATCAGAACATGATGTGTGGATCCCTCGTGCCTAACTCTACAGGTTTGCAAGTCTATTCTGAGATTTGTAAGATTCTTTTCGTGTTGTCCTTTATTTTTCGTTTCTTTGTCATTTTTGTGATAAAAAGGGGGAGAAATATATGGAGTAAACAAGTGATACGGGCATTTTTTTTATATTAACTGGTATCGCTAAGGAAAAGAACATTGGTACTTGAATGTTTTATCTAACGAAAGAGTGAAAACACAGACTAAGGGGGAGTAACATGTCATATAGATTGGTATAACAAAGACGTGCGGATTGAATATCTACCTATCTTCCTTAGGGGGAGTATTTTCTTTGTTACTATAATGTCAACAGCGACATTCTCAAGGGTTGAATGTAAGCAGTTTCACTGTGCTGTTGAATCGGGAATCAAGCGGATTGTAATGAATTATTGTAATTTGTTTATGCATATGATGTAAGAGTTTTGTCACTAAAATTGACATAGGGGGATATTGTTAGAGCATGGCTCGGTTGAACCCACCAAACATTGGTAGGTCAAGTTTGGTTGTCATATTTTAGTGAATTAAAACTCATGTTAAGAGTCGCTTGATTATGTACTAGAGTTAAACTTCGTATAAGTTAGCTTGAAAGTATTAGGATATGAGACATTACAAGTATTGCGAAGACTTGAAGATGTGAAGAAGCAAGGATCTACAACGAAAACAATCATCCTTCCACTTGAGGTTAGTGATATTTGACTTGAACTGTTTCATTCCCTAACGTATCTTTCAAGTCGTGCATTTTGAAAACATAACTGCGAAGCATATTTGAACTCTAGATAGACATAATATTAAGGAATACAATACGAGGTTTATTGCTTAACCATTAAACTTTGTAGATAAGACATCACTATAATCATTTGAATGCTACTGTGATTATGTATGGGTATGAGGTGAGGATTTCATCCTAGGGAACAATGTTTACATATGTTTTAAGGAAGTAAGTTCATAAACTTGTTTTGTGAACCGAAAAGGAAATTTCCATGTGTTATTGGTTTTGTTATTCATTGCATATCTTATGAACAACCAATATGTGTGATAAAGTAGAACCGCTCACAACTTGTTGTGTTTTTGGTAGAACTATTCACAAAGGCCTGACTTTTGTATTGGTATAACTTTTATTAGTAAAACCAATCTTAAGTAATCACCTTGGTATGATCGGATTATGTCTGCCTTGGGGATTGGGAAACGATCCTTGTAAGGGAAAGGGAACCGATCCTTGTAAGGGAAAGGGGAACCGATCCTAGTATGGGAAAGGGGGAACCGATCCTTGTAAGGGGTGCAGTACATCAAGGGGAACCGATCCTTGTATGGGGTGCAACAAGGTTTGCAGCAGAAAGGGGAACCGATCCAGTGAACATGTGCAAAACATATAAGTTAGATACCATATATATGTGGGGAACCGATCCTAGTACCTAGTTAACCGAATCTTTTGGGAAGCTAGTGTGACTATGCGTAGTACTCACATGGAGGTAGAACCGAAACTTGTTTTGGTAGAACCGTAAACCCATGATTATGATTGAATGTTGGTTTGATCAATCACATAGTTCTTGAAAGTCAGATGAACCAATTCTAAACTTGTTTGGAAGTGTGGCAAATTGGTTTCAAGGTTGTAAGTGTGAAAGTGAACTTACAAAGTAAAGATGTCGACAAACTTTGAACACATGCTGAGAATGTTTATTTCTATAATTGTTCAAAGATATTCCTTAACGGCTAAGGGAAGAGAATCCCAGGATCGAAACACAAATAAGTTAAGAATCTTTTAATTAAGGTTATTAATTTCATTTGTATGGAAATTACAGAATTGGTAATGTGCATTTACTAATTATATTTTCCAAGAGATTTCAGTTGTTATTTTTGAACAGAGCATTTCCAGGAATTATGAAAACCGAATATGTGCATTTATGAATATCTTGAGAATATTTTCGGTTTTGGAAATTCCTTGGTGTCGAAACTTCCTTGTCTATAAATACACGAAGTTTTCCTTTCTAGCAAACTAATCCTTCGTAACAACAGACTTCCTCTTTTGTCTTTGTTACTGGTGTATCCGCCTATCGGAGAGGAGAGTAATCTAATTAGGTGAAATATCTTACGGCCGCTCGTTTTAAAGTCTTCTTTGGGATTGAGAAGCTCTAGCGCGACCCGTTGGTGGGAAACTAGATAATTGCGGTTTATCTTTGTTTTCGATTGATTTGATTGACTAACGATGGTTGAAATCTGATTGCACCTAGTTTGTTTATTGTTGAGAATCTTATCTTAATATAAGATTCACTCAAACTAGTTCAGAGTTTCGACAAGGATCTTTAGATTGTTGTTAGTTCTAAAGACGATCTTGTGATAATCCATTGTTAACAGACTCCGTTTAGTGCGTGATTGATCACAAGAGATTCAAGTGATTGTGTGCAGGTTTTTATTGAAGATTGAAGAAGATTTGAAGACAAAGAAGATATTGAAGATCTGACTTGGGTTTTATAATCTTTGGTGTGCATAATACTTGTTTCGGTAAAAGAGGATCCAATTAATAATCGGTTTATCCTTGTGCTAGATTGGATTGATTAATTGAGTAGATCAGCATCAATACGTTTCCTTGTGATTAAAGGTATTGATTGGCTTAATCTTAAACGATTACCTTAGGGTGATTGAACATAAGATATATCTAGACCCGGCGAAGGAGTTTATGTTGAGATAAACGGAAGAGCCTTTGTCCGACTCATATCACTTGGTTGAATAGATTTGATACCAAACAGATTTCTTGTTCCTTTACTGTTTGGAATACGAACCAAAGGGATTGTTCCAAGTACGTGACTTATTCACAAGTCGGAGGCGTGGGAATACATACGGAACTAAGTAAACTATAGGGTTAGTTACTTGGTCTCAACTATACAAAGTTAGGTGTAATTTTGTGTAGCGGCTTAATCCTTAGAGTATTCAATTTTTGACTAGGTCCCGGGGTTTTTCTGCATTTGCGGTTTCCTCGTTAACAAAATCTTGTTGTGTCATTTACTTTTATTTTCCGCATTATAATTGTTTTATTATAATTAAAGTAAATTACACAAACGTTAATTCTTATTTACTTGATAAGCAATCCTATTGTGTTTGGTTAAGTCTGAACCTTTGTATCAAGTAAACATACTTCATTGTTGTATTGTCTCGATCTCGTATCCATAGACGATCACACGAAATGTGAACCGATTAGTTGTATTGTCTCGACTCAGTCCATAGACAATCACTCTCGGAGAAAGGACTTATAGGTAGGAAAAGTTTTAGCTTGAGGTATATTTGGGTACCCTCGCCTTTTCACCATCCAAGTTTATCTCTCTAGTATTGATAAAGACTTGCACATTTCCATTTGCTTGAGTATAGATAAAATCGAAAGATTGAGATATTAACTCTTTGATATACTTTTATCTAGATTGAGTCTGACTGTCTAGTTGATTCTCTAGAAAGTATATTGGAGTTAGTCCATACAAATTGCTAATCGAAATATTGGGTGAGGTTGTTAGACCCCCCGCTTTTACAGTTTTGATTAATTTTGTTTATGAAATTGAGTTTGGTTTGATAGTATAATTCTTGGGTTTGTTGTTAATTAGGGTAGAAAGGATTGTATAAGGTTTAATTCTGATTTCTTTTGGAATTTGAGATTCACGGATTAGGGTTTCATGAATTGATGAAAATGAAGATTAGGGTTCTTGAGATTATGATAGATGCAGATGAAGAAGATCAATTGAACCAAGGTAATTGAAGTTGAGTTTCTTATCTAGGGTTCTGCAAAGAAGAAATATAAATTAGGGTTTAAATTTATAATTGGCAAACAATTTGATAGTACTGGGAAGAAGAAGAATTGGTGATTTAGGTGTGATTAATTGAAGAACTTATTACAGAATTCAAGGAATTTCAGATCAAGAAATTATGGGAGAAATCATGGTCTGAGATGAGGAATTGTTTGTGATGATAATGGAGTTTTAAATGAATAAGAACTACAAGTGATAAGTTGAAGTGAATTGAGTTGAAACAACTATGTATTGTACAGATGAATATGTTTGGTAATGTTGTTGTTGGTAATTGTAATTGTAAGTTGAAATACAGGGGATGTAGATGAATTAGATAGTAGGATTGTAAATGGTGGTTGTGAAATGACGTAGTTGTGGAGTTAAGTTGATGCAGTTGTCAAGTGGTTGTGGATGTTGGGGTGGAGAACTAGAACTGCATATATGAATAGATGAATGGCTATCTAGTGTTAGTACTGAAATAGTTTGTAGGTGGAATTGTTGATGAAGAGCTGAAGATGATTTGGTGAGTACTGAAGATGCATTGACACTTAAGATGAATTGCTGGGAACTAGTATAAACTCAGATGAATGACACAAAGAGTTATATGGTGATGGAAGTGGAACTGATGATGCTATTGAAGGTGTTGATGTTTTGTTTAGTTGCAATTCATGGAATTGGTAGTAATGTTATTATGTTGTTAAGGTTGTGGTGTTGTAGAAGGCAGGGAAGAAGGCTTAGTGGTTTGAAGTGAAGAACATGTATTTGAAGTTGCAGTTGGTGTAGGTTTGGTTAAGTTTAGAGTTTTTTAATGGAATGAAGATTGATGTTAGGTTTAACGGTTATTGTGAAGAAGAGAACTGAATTGTAGTTGTAGCATGACCGAGTTATGAATCTGTGTTATGTGTGCTTTGATTTGTGTTTTGATGCTTTAGAGTGTGACTTGAGAATAGCTCAGGTATGCTTTCAGTTAGCTGAGTCAGTTGTTTGACTCAGATCTTGCTTAGATGACTCTTTTGTCTAACTGATTTGACTCAGTCTGAATCAGTATTGACTCAATGATTTTCCCTGTATGACCCGGTTTAACTCATAGACCTGATCAGTTGACCAGACTTGACCTTGACCTGTTGACCTTGACTTTAACCTGACTTGACATTGTAGACTGACGTTGACAGTTAATTGACCCTCTGACCCGGTTTGACTGTTAGTGACCGTTAGTTGACTCTTTTGGACTGGGCCTTAGATTAACGGGCCAGTGTAATGGGATTGGGCTTAGGGCTAGTTTTCCTATCTTGATGATTTGGACGCCTTATGGTCCAAACTGACCTTGATTCCTTTTACAAAGTCGTAGACACTCTTAAGACATTTCTAATGGACTATAGAACCTACCTAATTGTATTAGTAAACCCTTAGATGTGTTAGAGATAGAGAATAAAAAGGTATTAAACCATAAATTGGCTTATAACCATTAAGTGGACTTGTTATGAACCTTGTATGAGCCTTTTGGCTAATTTCTTAGAGTTCTTATGTGATTAACAGTTACTCTTTATTAACAACGATCGATTCAAAGGATGACCAGTGGATCGTGGATCTCGAAGTAGGCATGGCTTGTCATCAAATCAGGTGGGAACTCTGTAACTTTCTTGTAATCATTAAGTTTGCTTTACCTGCGAGCATGATGAGTCTTTAATTTCTGTAAGCATATTGTTTGTAATTGAATGGGTATGTTGTGTAATATGCGTTGGGTGGTTTCCCCGCGAAGATTGTCTGTGTTTCCCCATAGCTTTTGGTTAAGTTTAGTAGGGCAATGCTACGTTGTTTGAATATTATCTAGTAGTCCGGATTTACCCCGGTTGATTATTATACATTTTATTGTCTTAAGATAGCAGTCCGGCTTTACCCCGGTTGATTATTATATATAATATTTTATTTAGGGAAGTCACTCATGTGCATATTATACTTGATTTCGCAGTCTTAGTAGTATGACTGGGTTACTATGATCTTGACTTAGGAAGAAATTCTAGGTTCATGACTGGATATGGTTATTATTCGGTGACTTCGGTCTACGAATAGTGATTGGGCCTTTTGTGAACCTGCTGTGCGGGGTCAGATCATAGTAATCAAAATCTTATTATATTCTAGAATTAGATGGTGGCATTGGGTTTTATGAGGTGTACGCACTCCCCGATAATATCTTACGGTACCTGGATTCATGCTATCATTTGAGAATGTTTTTTTTTGTTAAGTCCAAGGTTTATTATAACAAAAAAACGTAATTACAAGAATTACAAGATGGGAGGCTCAAGGCCTCCCCACCCGCATAAACCAAAGGGGCAGGAAAACTCTAAAAGCTCATAAAATAAGCTCATAAACACAAATAAAAAACATAAAGTGACAAACTAGGAACATTAAAATCGTTTGCGCCCCTTGTTTCCAACTCTAAAATTCCTCTTCTTGGAATGAAGACCATCAATTATTTGTGTCAAATCAAGGTCTCCATAAGGATGCTTGTATTCATCTTCATAAATATCATCATATTCATCCTCATCTGAAGCATAATTACCACCAGGAATAAGCTTAATAGGAGATTGAGTTTTTTTCTTAGGTGTCATTCTATCCATTAGCTCATTTTTCTCCTTGAAATAGTCTTGTCTAAAGGCTGGATTCCTAATAAAATTTTCACGCACTTCAACATTCTCTATGTTACTTGCCTCCTCTAATTCCTCCATAGATAAAATATTATTAATATCAAACCCAGTTGTTGTTTCCTTGTTATGATCATTGTCGGAACCTAGAGATTCCTCATTGGCCTTATTGAACTCCAAGCTAGAATCAGATTGCAAAGACCGCAAGGCCAACAGTTTTGCAGCTTTCTTGGCCACTTTTCTAGCTTGTTTCCTTGCTATAATATTTGCATAACCTTCACCCCATTCTTTCGAACCCATACTAATGTCTGAGTCACTAGAATCATTTTGTTCCTCCTCCACCAAAACCTCACTAGAATCATTAGCAAGGCCTAACTTAGAAGCTAGAGCACCATACTTGTTATTCACCACTAATTCAGATTGAAAAAGTGAATCCACATAAGGAGTTTCAAAAGATTTAAATTTAAAAGGTGTACCCTTAGTAGGGGAGTTCTTACCTTTAACTGTTTTCCAATCCTCTTTAGATGACTCTTGTTTAGAATTAGCCTCAGAATTAGTCACGGCTTGATTTTCAGCTTGCTTGGCATGCTTATTCTTATTCACGGACTCTGGCTTGGAATAAGTTTCCAAAACCGAGTTGGGTACAGACCCTGGCTTTGAGACTGGAGTTATTCCTAGCATCTTCTCCTCCATTGAGTGAGACGAGGTTGGGATAACATATGTTTAGGTTGTTTAATTTTTTTCCTCGTAGATCCATCCGGAGGTGGATCTTTCACGGATATTACCACTATGGACGTAATATCCGGGGATATGAATTGAGGCAATCTTCTGCTCTATGTTAAGTGTAAAAGATGTTTATTGTTTTTCTTTAGTAGAACCGTGATGCATGTTAGTGATTACTTGAATGTTATAATGATAACTACTGAGCCCCCATTTGGTATGATGTACTCAATTGTTCCCACTTCAGTTTTTAAAAAACAAAAGAAATGAAGATGCTCGAAGATATCCGTTTCGTAGCTTTGAACTTTATCGAATCTAGTGATTTGGTGTATCTTTTACTACATGTATTCTTTCTTTATGTAAACAACCCATTAATATGATCTTCGAATTCAAAATACTTTCATTTATATAATATCAGAGAATTTGGGTTTTGTTCTGGGATTAGTTTATGTAATCGAGATTCATAAGATTTTTAATCTAGATTTGATGTTTCAGTTAGGTTGTAATCCTATCAGCTAAGCAGGTTTAATATTTGGGGTGTCACAAGAATTCAACAGAATTCATCACTTGAAGCTCTTCAAAACACTGAACCCATAAAGTATTACTCCCTGTATCAACTTGAGCATAATAATCATTTCATGGAATTCCAATCCCAATTAATGCATAATAAAGCCCACAATCATCAAAAAAGGAAAAGAAATTAATTACAAAAATATCCAAAAAGATAAACGGACCCAGCATCAGTAGGATCACCATTGCCTCATAAAGATAACTTTATTACGAATTTCTTCTTGACCTCAACTTCTTATGAACACGAATTACTCTTGTCCCGTATATATTTTCAATAACAGATACTATAATTATTGTTAATTTCCAGCCATCGATTACCAATTAATTTTTTTAGATCAGAAAGATGTTGATTTTGGATTGAATGTTAGGATTTGAGATTACAAAATAATTTACTTCTAAATAAAGGAAAAAATGGTAATTTTGCATTACTTTGATGAAGATCTAATGGAATCAAGAGAGGTATTTCACTGTGAAAGATTTTAATGGAACCGATGAGTTGATTTATTGATTTTTAATCTTTTCTTGAAGCCGCACAAACAAGAAGAAGACGATATGAACTGGTCAGCTTTTTGGCTTTAGGTTTTTATTAGAAACTTTAATCGTGGCCGCATATTAGAGTGTCATGTTCAGATTGGGACATGAGTGAACAAGACTTTAGGACATAAGTAGTCATTATAATAAGTTATCAGGCTAACATTGTAACAACATATGTTTTGTTACGGAATTATAACCTCGGTTAAGTCAACAGTCTGACTTGACAGTCTTTGACGGATCCAGGTACCAACCCTTAATATTTCAAATATTGGGTACCAAAGCAATGTCTTGGTCATTTTCCACGTACCAATTATTAAATAGCCCTTGAAAGTATTTCTGAATCATAGATTTCTGCAGTGGTTGCAACATGGTCCATCATACAGTCTTGATTATCCTCGTCAGGGGAATAATCAAGTGTAGCAGTATATGCATTTCTCTTCCACTGAGTATCCTTAGATGGACAATCTGGAAAATTATGACCAAACCCTCTACATTTATAGCATTGAGGAATAATATCAACGTCATCCCATGTATCTTCACTTTTATGTGTAGAAATATGATTTCTTTTCGATACATGAAGATCTCTTTTTTCGGTGTCTCAACAATTTCTTGAATCGTTGATTAATAAGAGACAAGTGATGGTTTATTTCAGTCTCATATTCATCATCTAGATCTTCATGATCTTGGGAGTTTTCCGGACACTGAGTCGACGAAATTTTAACGGCATTGTAGGACAGATGGTCTTTCCGTTTTGAAAAGCACTCCTGATCGAATATCTTTAGTTTTCCTACAAGAGAACTTCTTGATAGGGAAGAAAAATCGTTAGCTTCGATGATTGCATGCTTCTTAGATTCGTACCTAGATGGCAACGAACTGAGAATTTTGCACACTATATCTTTTTCAGAAATAGTCTTTCCAAGAGAGATAGAGGCATTAACTATCTCAAAGAATTTAATATGAAACTCTTCAAAAGTGTCGTTGTCATCCATTCAAAGGTTTTCCCAATCAAAAGTGAGAGTTTGAAGTCTAGCTTCCTTTTCTGATGTGCTACCTTTGAATACAATCTGAAGGTTATCCCAAGCTTCCTTTGAAGTTTGGCATGTTGATACATGATGTTGTAGTTCACGGCTTACAGGATGTATAATAGCATTCAAACCATCTGAATTATGCTTTGCAAAAGCTTTTTCTTAGCTTGTGTAATCCACTAAGCGTTTGAAATCAGTTTCCGAATTTTTTACTTTCGGGCGATTATAACCATCGACGACTAATAACCAAGTATTAAAGTCTCGTGATTGAAGAAAAGATCTCATAGCAGATTTCCACCATAGATAGTTTGTTCCATCAAATCTTGGCGATACGTTAACTGAAATCGGTTCATGTGAACTCAAGTTCATTTCTTATAGGTTGGATCGCACTAAACACATATCTTTTCGTGTTTGCATGATCTGATACCAATTGAAAAGACGAGGGTACCCAAATACACCACAATCTTTAATTTATCCACCTATAAGTCCTCTTAACGAAAGTGATTGTCTATGGACAAAGTCAAGACAATACTACAAATCGGTATTCACACTTTGTGTGATTGTCTATGGATACGAGATCGAGATAATACGACTACCAAAGTGTGATTACTTGATAATAGGTTCGGACTTAACCAAACTCTATAGGATCACTATCAAGTAAAGCGGAGTTAATGTTTGTGTAATTTACTTCTAATTATAATAAACAATTATAATTGCGGAAATAAAAAAAGTAAAAGACACAACAAGATTTTATTAACGAGGAAACCGCAAATATTGAAAAACCCCGGGACCTAGTCCAGAATTGAATACTCTCAGACTTAAGCCGCTATACAAAATCTAAACCAACTTCGTATAGTTGAGACCAAGCAACTAACCTTAGTTCACTTAGTTTCCTTAGTATCCCTGCGCTTCCGACTTCGATGAGTGCACACACTGGAACAATTCCTTCGGATTGTATTCCAAGCAGTAAAGGAACAACAAATCTGTTTGGTAACAACTCTATTGATTCTTAAAGATAAAATATCTCAAGTCATATGAAAAAGCTCTTCCATTTAAGCTAATAAACTCATTTGTCTGGTTAGATCAATCCAATCTCTATTACCCAAGTAATAAGATTCGGATTTGTAACAAGCAAAATAGATCTCAAGAGAACTATTAGGTGTTACCGATCATCTCACACAACTAATCAATCGAATAAATCCAAAGTTGGATCCCAGCCGATCAAGGTTTGTGCAACACAAAGATATGAGAAACCAATAAGAAATATTCTTCGTCTTCAAATCTTCTTTAATCTTAAATTAAACCTGCACAACACCACTTGGATCTCTTGTGATCAATCACACACAAAAAAGAGTCTGTTAACAACGAATTATCATAAGATCTACAAACAATTCTAAAGATCCCGTCGATACTTCGATCTAGTTTGAGTGAATCTTATATCAGAAGAGAAGATTCTCAAGAATAAACAAACTAGGTGCAATCAAAGTTTCAACAATCATTAGTCAATCAAATCAATTGAAAACTAATAACACTGCAATTATCTAGTTTCCCACCAATGGTACTCGTAGAGCTTCTTGATCCCACAGAAGTATTTAAACGAGCGATTGTAAGAGATTTCGCATAATTAGGGTACCTTCCTCTCCGATTAGACGGCTCCACCAGAAACAACAAAAAGATGAAGTTTTCCTTGCTCTTAGGATAGTTTGCTAGAAATGCAAACTTAGGTATTTATAGACCAAGGATGTTTGGGCACCAAGGAATTTCCAAAACCGAAAGTATTCTCAAGATATGCAATAAATGCCCATTCGGTTTTCATAATCCCAGTGAATGCTTTGTCCAATATTTCCCGAAATCTCTCAATAGAAAATCTCCAATTAGTAAATGCACATTACTAATTTTTATTCTCTAGAGATATGCATTTAATTGCTGGTAATTAAAGTATATAAAACTAATGACCTTAATTAAAAGATTCTTAATTTATTTCGGAACAGGATCTCCTTGAGTAGTAAGGAATATCTTTGAATAATAAAAGATAAGAGTTACTATACGTGTCCAAAAAATGTTGACATCTCTTCTTTGTAAATCCTCTTTCATATTTACAATCTTGGAATTGATTATACCACACTTCCAAACAAGTTTAGAATTGGTTCATCTGTATTCCAAGACAACTATGTGATTGATCAAATATCAAGTCACATCCATGGGTTCAATCGTTTTTACCAATCACTGGGATCGGTTATACCCTAATATGGAAGCACTTGTGATCGGTCATACAAGCTACCAGGACCGGTTACCAAGATCGATTATATTAATTACCAGGACCAGTTACCATATACATATGGTATTGATTGTGATCGGTCACACCAGTCACTAGGATCGGTTACACCAATTACCAGGATCAGTTACACCAATTACTAGGACCGTTTACACCAATTACAAGGATAGAATACACAACTTCTCTGTGATAGGTCACACCAATTACAAATATTGATCATCCCATCTCAGGTGATTACTTAGGATCGGTTACACTAATTAATCAAAACTAGTCATAGCAAATCATAAGTCAGGCATTGTGATTAGTTGTACCAAGATACATAACAAAGTTATGATCGGTTCTACCATCTCACACATATTGGTAATCCAAAGATTTGCAATGTAAAACATTGTTTCCTAGGATGAAATCTTCACCTTTACCCATTCACATAATCATAACAACATTCATAAGATTATGACGATGTCATATCTACGAATTTTAAAAGATATGCGTTATACTTCGTAGTATAATTCCCTAATACTATGATCATGTGATCATGTCTAACTACTAAAGTAATATATCCATACACAGCTTCACAGTTATGTTTTCAATATAACACGACTTGAAAGATACGTTAGGGATGAAACAGTTCAAGTCAATATTACTAACCTCAAGAGGAAGGATGATGTCGTCGTTGTAGCTCGTTACTTCTTCATGTTCTTCAGGTCTTCGAGTAATACTTGTATGTCTCAACATTCCTAGACTTTCTAGCGTAACCTAAACGAAGTTGTCTCTAGTACATAATCAAGCGACTCTTAGATGAGTTTTGACTCACTAAAATGTGACAATCAAACTTGAGATACCAATGCTTGGTGGTTTCAACCGAGCTTTGCTCTAACAGTCCTCAACCAAAATTCTTCAAGCATGAACAAATGTTCATTAAGCTTAGTCATTATATTTCGAGAAATTATCAAGATGAACTTGACTCAAAATTCTTGCTTATGCATACTAGTCTAATTTGTTATGCGACAACGTCTCAGATGATAGAAAAGTGAATATAACTTGAGATATTGGTGGTTCAGTCTTCACTTACCTTTTGTTGATGAAGTTCTCCAAAAGCTTCGGTTTATCTTCTCCTTCAAATGGTAGAACACAATAATGACTGTTGTAATTCTCTATTTCTTAACTACATTTCTATCCTAGTCCAGGACTTAACTAATCGTAGACTAGAAATCAAGATATAGTTTTGACAAATAAATTTGACAACAAGCTTGAGATAAAAACACTTGTGAGTTCGACCGAGCAATGCTCTAACACAAACCACCTAGTTGTACAAGAAGCACAATCTCATTTTGATCTTATCATTTTGAGTACATCCAGGAGGAACTACAACATCAAATGGACTTTTCTTTACTCCCTTCCAGCATTAGGTGTCTTCCAGTTACAACAGATGTTATTGATGGTGTTGGATTTCATCTTCCAATATTAAAAATTCAGCAAAAGGCCTATCTACTACAATCTAACGAATGTTCTGCAGACGTGAATGGAGGGCCATGCCACAACAACAACATTTGAAGTTGGGGTTCTTGATGGGTGAATTAATTGAAGATAATGGTGTGCTCTGTTTACTCATACTGATGGCACTGGTGATTCTCTCGAGTTCCCTACAACAACAATGAAAAGAAGACACAAGAGTGGAGAAGTTCTTTAACTACAACAAGGTTATTTCTGTCGTTGTCTTTATCTCTATGTCGATGGAGTTCAGGTCCATCCAATAACAACAATGGTGGTTGTTTTATACTGAATTTAAGGGATTTATGGTAGTTGTTTTTGAGAGATTGAGAAGGGATATTAGATGCTGCTGCAGTTAATTGGGCGAATGAATGGCATTAATTTTGATTGTTTTAGGGTCCTGGTATGCTTGGGAAACTCGTGTTCTTGTGAATTCGAAATTGCAGGTACAACTAAGCTATAAGAGGAGCTTCATACAACCAGCTGGAGGCTACCTCTAGACGTACTGAAACTGCACTGCAATTGCTCGCAGAATTGCCTGAAAGAGGAATTATGAAGGTAGACCGGCTAACGAGGAACGTTGGGTTGCAGTTGATGTGTTTCGCTCCTTGTACATAATATCTGGCCGATGATGGGAACAACCAATGGAAGACTTTTATATGATCACTCTCCTTGTCTTTACAAGGAATTTGTTTTGGTTGTTGACTTAATATGCGAAGTGTTTTAATCACGGAGATTTGAGATTCCTTGTTGAAGTTTTATTCTCTCTTATCTTATCACACCACGACAGCTCATGCTTTACTTGTGGTCAATGGTTCTCAAAAAGATTTAGATCTCTTAATTTCCAATTTTTTTATGAACAGCCAATGAGATCAACTGCTAGCTTATAAATCATTTTTATACCAATGGTGCTAGGATGACCGTGAAAAAAATGGGAGAAATCCCGTGGCATTAATAGGGGGTCGGTCCCACTGGTGGTGGTAGGGCCCGCTCATATTAGTGAAACGGAATTTCTCTTAGTTTTTTCCACGGTCAACAAATCATTTTCGTTTGATGGTATTGACATTAGTTCTTCGCAAAACATTCGAATCGAAAACTCTTCCATTGGAACTTGTAAAGTTACAATGTTTACCGAATTTCCTTAAAACGCGATAAAAAATGAAAAGGTATTAAATTATTTTCTTACAAGTGTAGGTGACTTTGAAGCACGCATACTTCAAAATCGGTGACGTATCCTTGTCGGACACCGTACCAGTATCAGATACTTGGGGATACGTGTCGGATACTCCAATTAAGGTATCCCTTTTTATTAATTACGAAAAGGGCAAGAGATACATTGGGATACCTCTCGGATACTCTAAGAGGGGATACTTCCTATAATATAATTGGAGCATATATAATTTTTATCATTGGAGAGAAATTGGAGCATATATAACTTTATCCATTCAATGAAGAGAAATAAGATTACACCCCAACGTGCTAAGGATTTATTGTTTGTTTATAATAATATTCATCTCCTTTCACGAAAAAGTAAAAATTATACGAAAGGAGAAAGTGGAATGCGGGATATCAGTGAAGATAAATTTGATACAATAGACGGTGCGAGAGAACTTGAAGTTGCAAATTTTTCATTTGACGGGCCACAACAATAAGCAGTGCTCTTTGATGAAGATAATATTAATGAGTGATGGGTGAGCCAGATGTTAGACAACTTTTATCTGTTTATTTTAATATTCCATAAAGTTTTTTGTTTTGTTTTATATGATTCTTTTTACTAAAATGAATTATTATAAACTTAAATGATTTTAATATATGCACGTATCCCTACGTATCCCGTATTCCCATTTCTCAAAAATTGACGAATCCCCGTATCAGTATCCCAATATTCGTATCCTCGTATCAGTATCCGTGCTTCATAGGTAGGTGATGATTGTGTGGCAATAAACGGGGATGCAAGTTAATCAATATTACTAACATGAACTGTGGTCCTGGACATGGCATAAGGTTGGTGAACACTTTTTCCTTCAACTTCTTCGTACTGGCAGAATGCTCCATCAGATATGAGTTTGCAATTTGTTTTGATCAGGCTATAAGTTTCTTATTCGTCCATTATTATAGTATTGGAAGCTTAGGAGCCCATGGGACAGAGGAAACAGTTGAAGAAGTGCATATTCAAAATGTTAATTTTTCTAGAACTTCGAACGGAGCTAGGATCAAGACATGGAAAGTGAGTATAAATCATTCAATTTTTTATGTAAAATTTGGCAAACCTTATTGCTGGTGCAAAATTAATTATCCCAACAATCTTCGAGATATGTGTAAGATGATTGAATCTTCGCCGTTGCTTTATTTCTCCAAAAATTGTAGATGAAAGTTGAGAGGGTACCTGCAAAGACACTCCGATGCTTAAATCAGAGAGAGCTTTAGACAGGTTTTTTAGTGGACAAAAGTAATTGTGATTGTGTACCTTTTGAGTTGGATTTCAGCCTTTATTTATAGGTAGAAAACAAATCTTATTGTTATGATTTGTAGTTATCTCAAATAACCACCAAGATTTACTTTTATCTTATGAGATTTGTAGTCATCTTAAATAACCACTTAGATTTGTACTTGTCTCCCCAATATTTGTACATATCCTGGAAGATTCATGTTTATCTTCATCATATTTGTGCACATCTTGAAAGATCCATATCTATCTTGTCAAGATTTGCATTTATCCAAGAAGATATATGTTTATCTTTATAGATCTGGATATATCTTGAGAGATTCTAAGCTATCTTCTCCAGATTCATAGTTATCTCAATATAACCATATTTATCTCTTGAGATTTGTATTTATCTTTAATGGTTTCCATAATAAACCATTGGGCCTCCATAATAAGCCATTTTTGGTTTCCTTAATAAACCACTGGGTTTTCTTAATAAACCCAGCCGGGCATCTTTAATAAGCCATTTTTTGGTTTCCTTAATAAACCACTGGGTTTCCTTGACAAACCCAGTCGGGATTCTTTAATAAGCCATTTTTTGGTTTCCTTAATAAACCACTAGGTTTCCTTGATAAACCCAGTCGGGCTTCTTCAATACGCCATTTTTGATTTCCTTAATAAGCCAGTGGGTTTCCTTAATAAAACCCGTCGAGCTTCTTTAATAAGCCATTTTTGGTTTTCTTAATAAACCCAGTCGGGCTTCTTTAATAAGCCATTTTTTGGTTTCCTTAATAACCCACTGGGTTTCCTTGATAAACCCAGCTGAGCTTCTTTAATAAGCCATTTTTGGTTTCCTTAATAAACCACTGGGTTTCCTTAATAAATCCAGTCGGGCTTCTTTAATAAGCCATTTCTGGTTTCCTTAATAAACCATTGGGTTTCCTTAACAAAACCGGTTAAGCTTCCTTAATAAGCCACGTGGGTTTCCTCAATAAACCTACATTTTACCGATATCAAATAGCTTGTGCGGTTTGCACGTACATTATTTTAATATGGTACAAACATCGCCCCCTCTTAATTCTCAACTTGTTGAAGAATTAAGAAGAGTATAATCTCGACTATCCGTCGCAACGTGCCTACGATGGCCCCGTTACTTTTACGATCATCTTGTCGCGAATTTAGCGTTGCTAACTTTTCGGAGTGCGCTCGGGTTTATGTCAACATTTCTAAGTACAACAATTATACTTAAAATTTCCATGCACCCTCATACTGCAGGTACCTAGCACACTGGAAACACGTTCAAAGTACCCATAATGTACTAAAAAAATTCTTATATAAATTTATGCACGTACCGGCATGTGAGGCTTGACGTGTAGATGTGCTCTCTATTAACACTTCCTTGTTTTGACCTGGAGTTAGTGACCAGCCACTTCGTTGTTTCTCTTTCATAGAATAGCATTTTATTTATCTGTTTTCCACTTGTTCGAATGCAGGTACCACCAGTAGCTAACCAGGCACGTTAATTGTCCAACTACTTCGGTCTTTATCTGGCACATTTTGCTCCATCTCTATGGTAAGATATTTCCAGAACTCACCCGAATGTAGGCTACTCCCGTAACTTGTTAGGCAGAGTGATTGCCTACATGCTCTCGTACTGGCATAGAATTTGCTGACTCAAACCTCTTTTGCCTGCGAATAACGAATGTACGGTAATCTCCGGTGTACAGGTTGAACGACTATAGCTTTTTTTCATATATTTCCTTTTGCTTTATTTTGTATTGAAACATTTTACTCTTATTCTTGAAGTACTTCTGTCAAAACACTTCGTCTTTGTTTTTCTCTTTTCTAGAAAAACATTGCAACTATTTCCTTGACAAGCAAAACACTTCGTTTTTGTTTTTCTCTTTAATAGAAAAACAATGCAAGTATTTCTTTAATAAATACATGCGAAAGTGCCCTAAATTGTGACTATAAACTCGATTTATTATGTAACAATCGGTGAGGACTTACCTCCCTAGGCATTCGTTCCTTCAACCTTAGCCGCCCCATTACTTGCCATGATACTGAAAAAGATGTCTTATATTGTTCGACTTCTTTAAACAAATTGCTTTAGCCGCCCCCAATATCTGTAGAGATATTCCTAAATAGAAAAGACACCCCTATATGAAGCAGAAACTAGATCTATTATACCCGTTCCACACTTGCTAGATGGCTATGGGCTTATGATCAGGTTTCTTTTCCGTTGTCATCTTATTTCTGGTTCCATCGTGATTTTTCCTTTTGGAATTTCCCTCAAGCGTGAGTAGAGACATTACAAAGACGCCCCCAACTGTAATAACCTGCAATAAAATTTTCTCACGTGCTAGACGAGACTTTTTTCCACGTGGTGGACTTGTGATGCTCGAGAGCTAGTAGAGTCTTGAGAGGAATGTAGTGTGTGCTTGCGGCTGGGGAAAGGCTTTTTGCTCACAACGTAACAAGGCTGAAGCGCCCGCTGCTCGGGCAGGCTGGTTGTTGCTTGTGTTGAGTACGAGTCTTTGGACCAATATCGGGCATTGGGCTCGTGGTTGAGACGAGACTTTATGCTTGCCAAGGTGCAAGTCTTTTATACTCGCGTGCAAGGCGAGATTTTATGCTTGCGATAAGAGCAAGACTTATGTGCTCACGTGCAAGGTGAGGCTTTAAGTGCTTGCAATGTGATGCAAGGCTAAATATTGAAGGGTCAAGCCAATCCTCATCTCGCATTCGATCATTTCGCCGATCACGAACCTCGAAATCGATTATGTCACTATCCACGAACTTCGAACTCGATTATGTCGTTATTTACGAACCTCAAACTCGATCATGTTATTGCCCCAAATGCACAAAAAAGTTTCTCGAACACGGAAATTTTTGCTTCCATGTTGTAGTGAATCGAAAGACGATTCTAACGAGCTAAAAATCACTCAATTGGGACTTAAAACGAAGAAGTTATTGGCGAAACAAGATTTTAACGAAGCGCGCATGCTGTTGCATATGTGGTAGTGCTGACTTGATAGAAAACTGACGTGGCACTACTGACTAGGATGGCGGTGCTGACGTGGGAACACCAGATGCTGACGTGGCGTAACCCATCACAGCCGAGCTTCCGTTAACTGGATATTTGTTGACATGGCAGATTTTGATGATGTGGCACCGCTGTTATGTTGACGTGTGATCAAACTCGCTGACGTCGGCGTGATGACGGTACAGAGCGGCTTATGTGACTGTTGACTGGACGTTGGATCAGAACGAACCGAACTGGCTGAGTCGGATCTGCTTCTGAACCAGAAGCTGGAACCCGTGGCTGGACTGATATACGGGTCAGATCTGCTGAATCTGACGGATCAGATTGGTTGGATATGAAGTTGTACGCGAGGCTGGACGTCTGTGCGTGTACAGAAAGACACTTTCTACAACACATATATCTGTTACAGTTTTGTGAGATTTTGAATCACTTTCTGATGCTGCTTGCACAACAGTTGCTTCATCCTTGTAACAGTTTCTTCAACTACTTCGCAACAGTGTCTTCTACCTTGTAACGGTTTCTTCAACAGTTCGTAACAGTTTCCTCAACTGTTTCGCAACAGTTTCTTCAACCTTGTAACAGTTTGTTCATCCTCGCAACGGTTTCTTCAACTATTTCGCAACAGTTTTCTGAACCCTAACTTCTTTTTTTTTTTGCTTTGTTCCGAGACGTTTCTGCAACTTTCTGCATTCTGGATCACAACGTTTCTGAAAACTTTTTGCAACTCTGAATCACAACGTTTCTGAATCTTTCTATAACTCTGGGTCGCAACGTTCTCTGTTAACAGAATCCAACAACCTTTCGGACTTTCTGAAACTTTTTCTGAGAATGTTGTAACCTTTCAGCAACTTCTAGATCAAAACTTTTATGCATCTTTCTGCAACTTTTCGGAAAACGTTGTGAACTTGTTTTTTAAACGTTTTTGAAACCCTAGTTTTCAAAAACACTTGTAAAGCAAAAAATTTCTAAGATGGGGGAGCACGATCGTTTGCTCGGGTCCCGTTAGTCGGCGCCAAAAGATGTTGGTGCAAAATTAATTACCCCAACAATCTTCGAGATATGTGTAAGATGATTGAATCTTCGTCGTTGCTTTATTTCTCCAGAAATTATAGATGAAAGTTGAGGGGGTACCTGCAAAGACACTCCGATGCTTAAGTCAGAGAGAGCTCTAGACAGGTTTTTTTAGTGGAGAAAAGTAATTGTGATTGTGTACCTTTTGAGTTGGATTTCAGCCTTTATTTATATGCACAAAACATAACTTATTGATATGATTTGTAGTTATCTCAAATAACCACCAAGATTTACCTTTATCTTATGAGATTTGTAGTTATCTTAAATAACCACTTAGATTTGTACTTATCTCCCCAATATTTGAACATATCCTGGAAGATTCATGTTTATCTTCATCATATTTGTGCACATCTTGAAAGATCCATATCTATCTTGTCAAGATTTGCATTTATCCAAGAAGATCTATGTTTATCTTTATAGATCTAGATATATCTTGAGAGATTCTAAGATATCTTCTCCAGATTCATAGTTATATCAATATAACCATATTTATCTCTTGAGATTTGTATTTATCTTTAATGCGGTTTCCATAATAAACCGTTGGGCCTCCATAATAAGCCATTTTTGGTTTCCTTAATAAGCCACTGGGTTTCCTTAATAAACCCAGTCGGGCTTCTTTAATAATCCATTTTTTGGTTTCCTTAGTAAACCACTGGGTTTCCTTGATAAACCCAGTCGGGCTTCTTTAATAAGCCATTTTTGGTTTCCTTAAGAAACCAGTGGATTTCCTTAATAAACCCAGTTGGGCTTCTTTACTAAGCCATTTTTGGTTTTCTTAATAAACCTAGTCAGGGTTCTTTAATAAGCCATTTTTTGGTTTCCTTAATAAACCACTGGGTGTCCTTGATAAACCTAGTCGGGCTTCTTTAATAAGCTATTTTTGGTTTCCTTAATAAACTACTGGGTTTCCTTAATAAACCCAGTATGGGCTTCTTTAGTAAGCCATTTTTGGTTTCCTTAATAAACCACTGGGTTTCCTTAATAAACCCAGTCGGGATTCTTTAATAAGCCATTTATGGTTTTGAAAATGCGGGGGTATAACAACCTCACCCAATATTTCGATTAGTAATCTGTATGGACTAACTTTAATATACTTTTAAGAGAATCAACTAGACAGTCAGACTCAATCTTAATAAAAAGTATATCAAGGAGTTAATATCTCTATCTCTTGATTTAAATATTACTCAAGCAATCTGCGAGTCTCTATTAAATACAAGAGAGATAAACTTGGATGGTACCAAAGACCAATATCCAAGGATCAATCAATATCCAATCAACAACCAAAGGTTGGATTTCATTATTGATCGATACAACACACAACCCGTGATATTTCAATAATATAAAAAAATATAATGCGGAATAGAAATAACACAGACACCAGAAATTTTGTTAACGAGGAAACTGCAAATGTAGAAAAACCCCGGACCTAGTCCAGATTGAACACCACATTGTATTAAGCCGCTACAGATACTAGCCTACTACAAATTAACTTCGATCTGGACTGTAGTTGAACCCTAATCAATCTCACACTGATTCAAGGTACAGTTGCGTTCCTTACGTATTTGATCCCAGCATGATACTACACACTTGATTCCCTTAGCTGATCTCACCCACAAACAAGAGTTGCTATGACCCAAAGTCGAAGACTTAAGTAAACAAATCTGTATCACACATAAAAGTCTACAAGGATAGATAACTCTGTCTCCCACAGATAAACCTAAAAGTTTTGTTCGGTCTTTTGATAAAAATCAAGGTGAACAAGAACCAATTGATAAACCAGACTTATATTCCCGAAGAACAGCCTAGTATTATCAATCACCTCACAATAATCTGAATCGTATGGTAGCGAAACTAGATATTGCAGAATCACAAACGATGAGACGAAGATGTTTGTGATTTATTTTTATCTTGCCATATCGAAGATATAATCTCAAGTCAATTATTCAATTGAACTCTTACGATAGAAAATGGCAAGATCAGATCGCTCAACTACAAGAGAAGTAGTTTCGTCTGGCTTCACAATCCCAATGAAGTCTTTCAGTCGTTAATCGACAGGGTCTCGAGAAGAAACCTACGATTAAAGGAGAATCGACTCTAGCAAACCAACTAGTATCACACAAGAGGTGTGGGGATTAGTTTTGCACATTTGCTAGACGTCTTCTTATATAGTTTTCAAATCAGGTTTGCAATCTAAGTTACCTTGGTAACAAAGCATTCAATAATCAACGTTGGATGAAAAACCTGATTTATCCAAGCTAATATCTTTCAACCGTTAGATCGAAACTTAGCTTGTCACACACAAATGAAATGTATTCATTTAGGTTTGAGTAACCGTACCTAAACGTGTACATTGGTTGGTTCAAAAACGGTTGACCAATGGTTAGCCATATGAGTGCTTTCATATTAACCGTATTCATCTTTCTCATAACTAGTTCAAATGACTCATAAGAACTAGTTCAAGAGTTGTTCAATTGCTTAGGTCATTATACATAGACACAATTGAAACAAAATCGGTATGATTCACTTGAATCAATTCATGAACAATATACCCACGGTTTGCAAAGATTGCATTTCTTATAATTTATTGTTTTAAGTCCATGAACTACCGATTTGAGAAATAACTATCTTGGGTACGCGTACGGGTATGCGTACCTTAGCTACCGAATTTTGAGTTCGTATTAGTTTCCAAACCCAGCAGACATTTTCGGGGAAAAAGTTCCGCCAGTACGCGTACCTAAGGTGACTGGTTTTTTGAGTTCGTAAACTTCAAACTCAAAAGAATTTCACGGACGTGAATTTCCGCCAGTACGCGTACCCAACCTGTTTCATTCACCAATACCGCATGCACACATATGCACGCACTTGGTTTCCGGCACATAGATTTCTACACTAATGTGCGAACACACTATATGCTTACATCCATAGGTGGTTACATATTCTCAACTCTACATTTCAATCATTGAATCATTCTTCTATAATGTTATAACAGTCGTTAGACATAAAGAATCGACTATCGTCATCAAAGCTATTTTCAAGATTGAAACGTCATCATGACTTTCGTCACGGGTAAAGATGAAGATGATTAAAGCAAAAGCATACCAACACGTATTTCGAGAAAAAGATAGGCGAGTAAACTCAGCTCGAAATAGTAAATGTGTATGTATGAAAACTATCATACTTATACGACTTTTGTCTCAAGAGTAGGAGATAGAGTAGATAGACTTTTGAGTGACAATATGAGTTCAAGTCTCCACATACCTTTTGGTCGGATGAAGTTCCACTGGTTCCTTGAGTAGTTTTCCGTCTTTGCAAGATAATCTCCATGGAGTCTGGAGGTCAACTATTCCTAACTATCCTAGACCGAGACTTAGTCATAAGTATACTAGAAATCAAGACATATAGTTTTGATCACTAATATTGACAAACATGCTTGAGATAGCAACGCATGCGAGTTCGACCGAGCAATGCTCTAACAATCTCCCCATTTGTCAATTTTGGTGACAAAACTATCAATACATATGGATTACAAAATAAATAAAACTTTGTAGCTTCTCGTCCACATGCTTGATCTCCTTGGTGCTTCAACGTTACTTGAAAACTTTGTGTTTTCCAAATACTCCCATGATTTCATAGATGTTCAATTCAGCATCATAGTTGTTGAAGTTCCGTGGCCATAACAATGAGAAAACAAAAGTTCTCGATCATTGTTATACAATGTCATATTATTATTACACAACATCAAAGTTCTCATATCACAACTTCGACAACAATACTATGGTGATATGTATCACTCCCCCTTAGTCAATACTTTCGTCTCAACATGAAAACCACTCCCCCTTACATAATAACCCGTAAAGCACGTAAATCATATGTATTTGTAGTGTGAACTAAACATTAATTCTCCCCCTTTTTGTCAATAAAATTGGCAAAGGTACGAAAACATGATCCTAATGAAATTTCCACGAAGACGCTTCAAGACCAAAGAAAAGTACATATCAACTTGTTTAGATGCAATCGTAAATCCGGGGCTAAATGCGTTCATCAAGGAGTTTATAAAGATACAATATAACCCCTAAATAATTCCACAACCGCACTCCCCACAAAGATATGGAAATTAAGCGCAAGTTCAAAAGAACTCTCACCCATTTGATGTCATTCCTAAGAGAACAACAAGAGCGACCTTACTTTTACAAGAAAAGAAGGATTTTATTGGAACACTAAGATACTTAGAAAATACATCTACTAGAAACAAATGTGGAAAACAACTTTACACCGCAAGAAGTTTCAAACTCAATTGCCCAAAATATTGAGATAAGCACGGGGGCAAGAGTTATGAATGACTAATGGACCAGAATAACACCAATAGAGTGTCGTAAGTTTTGAAACGTAGCAGTATCTAAGGTTTGGTGAGAATATCATCCAATTGTTTTCCTGAGGGCACAAATTCCATAGTAATGATACCATTCTCATAAAGATATCGAATAAAATGATACCTTATGTCTATGTGCTAAGTCCTTGAGTGTTCAACTGGATTTTTCGTTATGCGAATTGCACTGGTATTGTCGCATAAGATTCTCATAACTCCAGTGTTGATTCCATAGTCAGCCAGCATATGTTTCATCCATAGAAGTTGAGTACAACATGAGCCTGCAGCAATGTATTCTGCTTCACATGTTGAGAGGGATTGTGAATTTTGTTTCTTGTTATGCCAAGCCACAAGATTCATTCCTACGTAGTAGAAACGCCCTGAAGTACTTTTTCTATCTTCCACACAGCCTGCCCAATCAACATCTGAATAGGCAGTAAGATCAGTGTTGGTATCAAAAGTGTAAGATAGACCATACCCTGCACTGTGATTAATGTAGCGTATAATCCTCTTTGCAGCTGCAAGATGAGATTCCTTCGGATTTCCCTGAAACCTAGTACAACAACCAACACTAAAAGTAATATCAGGTCGAGTAGCTGTAAGATATAGAAGGCTTCCAATGATAGATCGATAGAGTTTTTGATCCACATTTACTCCTTTATCATCTCGATGTAGTTTACCAGTTGTAGGCATAGGAGTTAGTTTAGGAGAGGACTTATCGAGGCCAAATCTTGAGACGATATCTTTAGCATATTTCTCTTGAGATAAGTAGATTCCATCCTTGTGTTGTTGAATTTGTAAACCCAAAAAGAATTTCAATTCACCAACATTGCTCATTTCAAACTCCTTGCCAAGGAAAACTTGAAATTCTTGTGCAAGTTTCTCTGATGTTGATCCATAGATGATATCATCTACATAAACTTGAGCAATAACAGCATCTTTACCACTCCACTTGGTAAACAGTGTTTTATCAGCTCCCCTTCTCGAAAAACCTTTCCCAAGAAGATAATGAGGTCAGTTTTTCGAACCAGACACGAGGTGCTTGTTTCAACCATACAGCGCCTTATTGAGTTTAAGGACGTGATCTGGGAAGTCAGGATTTTAAAATCCCTTAGGTTGAGTTACATAGACTTCTTCCTTTAAGGTGCCGTTTTAAAAAGCGGATTTGATGTCCATTTGAAATAGCTTTACCTTAAGAAAACAAGCATGAGCTAATAATAATCTGATGGAATCAAGGCGTGCCACGAGAGAAAAGGTCTCGTCAAAGTCGATTCCTTTGATTTGTGAGTATCTTTGAGCGACAAGTCTTGCTTTGTTTCTGACAATGGTGCCAAATTCATCAGACTTGTTCTTAAATATCCATTTGGTGCCCACAATATTGATATTTGGAGGAAAAGGTACAATCTTCCATACGTCTTGTCATTGAAATTGATTTAGCTCTTCATGCATTGCATTTACCCATAAGGGATCGCTAAGAGCTTCATCAATATTCCTTGGTTTAATTTGAGAGAGATAACAGCTAAAATCACACAAATTTTGAAGTTGTCCTCTGGTCTTTGCAGTAGAATCTCTTCCTCCAATGATATTGTTTGGATCATGGTTTCTTTGAACCCAGAGGTATCGTGGGGGGACACGTTCTTGTTCAACGGGTACAGTCTGATCAGTAATTTTCTCCTCGTCACTCGAAGGATCAGGATCAGTAAGAGTAGGTGTAACTTTAACTGAATCCGGAACTTCTTTGACTTTCTCAATTGTCTCAGTTGGAGGAAATTCAACAGGAGAAAAATCATGATGAAAGTCACTAATATCATCAATGATGACATTTGCAGATTCCATCTTAACTTGGGTTCTGAGATTAAACACTCGAAAACCACGACTATCAGATGCATACCCCAAAAAGATACCTTCATCACTTTTAGTATCGAATTTTCCTCTTTGTTCCCGATCTTTTAGGATGTAGCACTTACTTCCGAACACTCTAAGATAGTGTAAGTTGGGTTTCCTACCATACCACAATTCATATGGAGTGTTTAGGGTTTTTGACCGTAGGTAGACACAGTTGATCAAGTAACATGTTGTGAAAACAACTTCTCCCCAAAACCTTAGAAGTAGGTTTTTGTTATGGAGCATGACCTTGGACATTTCCTGAATATTCCTATTCTTTATTTCAGCAACTCCATTAGCTTGAGAAGTAATGGGTGGTCAGTATTATTGAATAATCCCTAGTTTATCACAAAATTCAAATACTTTGGTGTCTTTGAATTCACTGCCACGGTCACTTTTAATTTTCTTTACTTTGAGACCTTGTTCATTATGGATTCTATTAACAATAATCTTAAACTCACCAAGGGTTTCATTCTTATGAGCAAGAAATGCTACCCAGGTGAATCTGGTGTAGTCATCTACCATAACTAAAGCATACTTCTTTCCTCCAACAGTAAATTGTTGGATTGGTCCAAAGAGATTCATATGAACTAAATCAAGTGGGGATTTAGTGAGAATATCCCGAGATGGCTTATGGTGAACTTTCGTTTGTTTACCATTTTGACAGGCACCACATACACCATCAATCTTTGCATTGATTTTGGGAACGCCTCTAACAAGTTCTTTGTTAATGATCTTAGTTAAGAGACGATAGTTGATGTGACCAAAACGCTCATGCCAAAGATGTGTAGATTCCACCTTAGTCAAATTGAAACAATTACTAAACTGAGTATCGAGGAGATAACAGTTGTTTTTACCACGAGTTCCTTGAAAAATTACTTTTCCAGTTTTATCTACAATGTCACATCCATTTGCATTGAAGACAACTCTACGGCCTTTGTCACAAATTTGACTAATAGAAACAAGATTTGCAGTCATACCTTTGACGTATAGTACATCATGGATTTCTGGAACACCGGGAAGCTTGATTGTACCCTTCTTGCTAATGTAGCAACAACTCCCATCTCCGAAGGTAACTGCTCCTCCTTCAAAATCGCTTATGGAAACAAACCACGAAAGATCACCAGTCATATGTCGGCTATAACCACTATCGAAAAACCATTGAAAAGGGATAAGTAAACAGTTGTTCAGCTTTCTTGTGAAGTCATGTACATGTATGTTGATCAAGATTCTGAGACTCACAAAACATACAAGGGTTAACATCAATAATCTTATTTAAGAAGTTCTTCCTTCTATCAAGTTTTTCAAAGTATATACTTTGTTTAACACTTGACTTCAAATCCTTATGATTTGCAATTTCTGCAGCAAGATCACGGTTGATCCGGACTTGTTCATCCAACTTCCTTTGGAGAATGACAAGGATTTTATAACATTCTCTAAGATTGTGATGAAATCCTGGTGAAGCGTTTATGGAGACTTTACTGTCCATCTAGTCATATGGCTTACAAACACAGACTAATAAGGTTTTTAACGTGTTTGCCTGCTCTGATACCAATTGAAAATGCGGTGGTATAACAACCTCACCCAATATTTCGATTAGCAATCGGTATGGACTAACTCTAATATACTTTTAAGAGAATCAACTAGACAATCAGACTCAATCTTAATAAAAAAGTATATCAAGGAGTTAATATCTTTATCTCTTGATTTAAATCTTACTTAAGCAATCTGCGAGTCTCGATTAAATACAAGAGAGATAAACTTGGATGGTACCAAAGACCAATATCCAAGGATCAATCAATATCCAATCAACAACCAAAGGTTGGATTTCACTATTGATCGATACAACACACAACCTGTGATATTTCAATTATATAACAAAATATAATGCGGAATACAAATAACACAAACACCAGAAATTTTGTTAACGAGGAAACTACAAATGCAGAAAAACCCCAGACCTAGTCCATATTGAACACCACACTGTATTAAGCCGCTACAGAAACTAGCCTACTACAAACTAACTTCGGTCTGGACTGTAGTTGAACCCTAATCAATCTCACACTGATTCAAGGTACAGTTTCGCTCCTTACGTCTCTGATCCCAGCAGGATACTACACAATTGATTCCCTTAGCTGATCACCCACAACCAAGAGTTGCTACGACCCAAAGTCGAAGACTTTAATAAACAAATCTGTATCACACATAAAAGTCTACAAGGATAGATAAATCTGTCTCCCACATAAAAGTCTACAAGGATAGATAAATCCTAAAAGTTTTGTTCTGTCTTTTGATAAAAATCAAGGTGAACAAGAACCAATTGATAAACTGGACTTATATTCCCGAAGAACAACCTAGTATTATCAATCACCTCACAATAATCTAAATCGTATGGTAGCGAAACTAGATATTGCGGAATCACAAACGATGAGACAAAAATGCTTGTGATTTCTTTTTATCTTGCCCTATCGGAGATATAATCTCAAGTCAATTATTCAATTGAACTCTTACGATAGAAAATGGCAAGATCAGATCGCTCAACTACAAGAGAAGTAGTTTCGTATGGCTTCACAATCCCAATGAAGTCTTTCAGTCGTTAATCGACAGGGTCTCGAGAAGAAACCTACGATTAAAGGAGAATCGACTCTAGCAAACCAACTAGTATCACACAGGAGGTGTGGGGATTAGTTTTGCACAGTTGCTAGACGTCTCCTTATATAGTTTCCAAATCAGGGTTTGCAATCTAAGTTACCTTGGTAATAAACCATTCAATAATCACCGTTAGATGAAAAACCTGATTTATCCAAGCTAATATCTTTCAATCGTTAGATCGAAACTTAGCTTGTCACACACAAATGAAATGTATTCATTTAGGTTTGAGTAACCGTACCTAAACGTGTACATTGGTTGGTTCACAAACGGTTGACCAATGGTTATCCATATGAGTGCTTTCATATTAACCGTATTCATCTTTCTCATAACTAGTTCAAATGACTCATAAGAACTAGTTCAAGAGTTGTTCAATTGCTTAGGTTTTTATACATAGACACAATTGAAACAAAATCGGTATGATTCATTTGAATCAATTCATAAAATATACCCACAGTTTGCATAGATTGCATTCCTTATAATTTATTGTTTTAAGTCCTTGAACTACCAATTTGAGAAATAACTAGCTTGGGTACGCGTACCTTAGCTACCGGATTTTGAGTTGGTTTTAGTTTCCAAACTCAGCAGACTTTTTCGGGTGAAAAAGTTCCGCCAGTACGCGTACATAAGGTGATTGGTTTTTTGAGTTCGAAACTTCAAACTCAACAGAATTTCACGGACGTGAATTTCCGCCGGTACGCGTACGGGTACGCGTACCCAACCTGTCTCCTTCACCAATAACGCATGCACACATATGCACGCACTTGGCTTCTGGCACATGGATTTCTACACTAATGTGCGAACACACTATATGCTTACATCCATAGGTGGTTACATATTCTCAACTCTACATTTCAATCATTGAAACATTCTTCTATAATAATGTTATAACGGTTGTAAGACATAAAGAATCGACTATCGTCATCAAAGCTATTTTCAAGATTGAAACGTCATCATGACTTTCGTCACGGGTAAAGATGAAGATGGATAAAACAAAAGCTTACCAACACGTATTTCGAGAAAAAGATAGGCGAGTAAACTCGACTCGAAATAGTAAATGTGTATGTATGAAAACTATTATACTTATACGACTTTTGTCTCAAGAGTAGGAGATAGAGTAGATAGACTTTTGAGTGACAAGATGAGTTCAAGTCTCCACATACCTTTTGGTCGGATGAAGTTCCACTGATTCCTTGAGTAGTTCTTCGTCTTTGCAAGATAATCGCCATGGAGTCTGGAGCTCAACTATTCCTAACTATCCTAGACCGAGACTTAGTCATAAGTATACTAGAAATCAAGACATATAGTTTTGATCACTAATATTGACAAACATGCTTGAGATAGCAACGCATGCGAAGTCAATGCCTTGTTAGACTCCACACCGCTGTTAGACACTAATAAATGAAAATCCAAACTAGAACCTCTAGTTTTTTTCGAGTCTCGACTAGTTCCATCAGTCGAGAAAGTTTCGACCATGACCTTTAAGCCATTAAGTTCAGAATTTTTTTGTCTTGATGATATTGATAATGAAACCGTTTTAGATGATAACGGGTCTATGAGTCATGATATTATTGCTCCATTTGATCCAACATATGTTCGTGTGCCCTATTTTGCTCAACTGGAACCAATATCAGCCATAAAAGTTATTTCCGCTGATTTAGAACCTGATTTAGGGCGTGCACCTCAACTAGAAGCTATTGAAAAATTTATGCCTCTTTGTGTGAATGATTTACATATACTGACAATGCATGGATTGATTACTAAGGATTGTTATTTATGGGGAATGCATTCACATATATCTTTGGAAGATTATAGTTTTTGCAGGTGCATATTTTCAGCTGACCGGATTGGTTGGGTTGATACCCAACTTTTCAGAATCTATATATATGATTGGAAGCTTACTTTGGGGTATCAACCTCATTTTGTTTGAGATTATGTGCTATTGAAAGCAGGGAAACAATACATTTCGCTTCGTGGGAGTCAACCCATCAGATTTTTTCCCTTTTCTCTATCTTTTTTTTTTTTTTTTTTTTGCAATTTATAATTTCCCACCTTGATTTCTATGTTGGATGACTCAATTACATTGAGGACAATGTAATATTTAAGTGTGGGGGAGTGGCTCTTTGGTTAGGATTTTAAAAAAAAAATTATGACCAGTTGTATAGCGGGTCTCTCTCTCTTTATCTTATTATTTGACCAGCTGTGTAGCGGGTCTAAAAAAACAAGAAAAAAATGATATGACCAGCTGTGTAGCGGGTCTCTATATTCATATGACCAGCTGTGTAGAGGGTCTCTATATTCATATGACCAGCTGTGTAGCGGGTCAATTCTTTGTTTTGCTCGAGGACTAGCAAAATATAAGTGTGGGGGTGTTGATAAGCACGAAAGTGCTACATTTTATACCCATATTTATATTAGCTAGGACTCAATATTTTGACTAATGACACTATTTAGTTCTTTTGCAGAAAGTACAAGTGAATTCGATCATCCAGCGAATAAACATCAAAATGTGACACTTAATGGTGAAGCGAGTCGATGTCAGCACACTAATGCCACCTAATATTGGTCAAGAGTGACTTTATTATTGTTAGCATAAGAATGGAAGAATATCACCTCCATGACCACATGCAAATGAAGAAAAAGGAAAGATTAATATATCTTGTCCTTACATAAGTTCTCTTGCTATATTTATATAAAGAATCTGAAGGAATATTTGAAGCCAACTGACGTCATTTTGCAAATACAGTTAAGGTGGGACCCAACACATGCAAGAAAATATCATGCTTTCTAAATGAAATTCATATACTATGGAAAGTGGAGATTCGGTGATACTTTACAATGTCTCATCATATTATGACACGCGGCACAACATCATTGGGTGAATTTATATTTTCATGACATGTGGCAGACTTCTATTGGGAGATGATGTGGGGACGAAGAAGAAAAACGTGAATTCATTTGTGAGCTATATTTATGTGTTGTTTCAAAATATATGAGGGGGCGCCCGACCACAGAGCTGGAAGAGAAACAAGGGAAGGATTTTGGAGTTTTGTTTTCGATTCTTCGTTTTTCTTTAGCTAAAATTTGATTTTAATATGTTTATGGTTTTTGAGAAAGCCATGTCTAGATAGAGTTATGTTAGGGTTTGGGTAAAAACCAACTTAATTGTGTAAACTCTACATTTATATGCTCAATAATGATTTAAATGACTAGTAGTTTTTCTTCATATAGCTTGGTATTTTATTGTTCATGTGATTTTCTTGATTATTTATGCTTTTGAATTGATATTTCGTGCTTCGGTTAAATCCCTAGACGTGGTATGCAAGGATAGATAGGTAATGCTTTAGAATCACTACTCATGAAGCGAAGAAAACTAGAGCGGAGAAACAATATTTGAAAATGCATGGAATAGATTTTTAAAGATTAGTATAGTTTGCATAATTAATTGGTGGAAACCGAGAATCCTAACAACCTTCTATCATTCTGTTTTTTCGCTAAAATTATTTATTGTTTCATTTTTGTCCGAATTTCTGAAACCTCTCAAAAAAATCATCTTTGTTAATTAGTTGATTCTTGATATTAGTTGGTTGAATATTTAACACTCCCTGTGGGAACGAAATGTACTTGCCATTGTTCTACTAGTGAGACACTGTGCACTTGCAGCATTTTATTGTAGGTTTCCGAACCTACCAAGTTTTTGAGGACAAGTTTATGAGAATTGCACTGTTATTGTCGCATAAGATTCTCATCACTCCAGTGTTGATTCCATAGTCAGCCAGCATTTGTTTCATCCATAGAAGTTGAGTACAACATTGGCCTGCAGCAATGTATTCTGCTTCACATGTTGAGAGGGATTGTGAATTTTGTTTCTTTCTATGCCAAGCCACAAGATTCATTCCTACGTAGTAGAAACCCCCTGAAGTACTTTTTCTATCTTCCACACAGCCTGCCCAATCAGCATCTGAATAGGCAGTAAGATCAGTGTTGGTATCAAAAGTGTAAGATAGACCATACCCTGCAGTGTGGTTAATGTAGCGTATAATCCTCTTTGCAGCTGCAAGATGACATTCCTTCGGATTTCCCTGAAACCTAGCACAGCAACCAACACTAAAAGCAATATCAGGTCGAGTAGTTGTAAGATATAGAAGGCTTCCAATGATATATCGGTAGAGTTTTTGATCCACATTTAGTACTTTATCATCTCGATGTAGTTTACCAGTGGTAGGCCTAGGAGTTAGTTTATGAGAGGACTTATCGAGGCCAAATCTTGAGACGAGATCTTTAGCATATTTCTCTTGAGATAAGTAGATTCCATCCTCGTGTTGTTGAATTTGTAAACCCAAAAAGAATTTTAATTCACCAACATTGCTCATTTCAAACTCCTTCCCAAGGGAAACTTGAAATTCTTGTGCAAGTTTCTCTGATGTTGATCCATAAATGATATCATCTACATAAACTTGAGCAATGACAACATCTTTACCACTCCACTTGGTAAACATTGTTTTATCAGCTCCCCCTCTCGAAAAACCTTTCGCAAGAAGAGATGAGGTCAGTTTTTCGAACCAGGCACGAGGTACTTGTTTCAACCCATACAACGCCTTATTGAGTTTTAGGACGTGATCTGGGAAGTCAGGATTTTCAAATCCCTTAGGTTGAGCTACATAGACTTCTTCCTTTAAGGTACCGTTTAAAAAAGCGGATTTGATGTCCATTTGAAATAGCTTTACCTTAAGAAAACAAGCATGAGCTAATAATAATCTGATGGACTCAAGGCGTGCCACAGGAGAAGAGGTCTCGTCAAAGTCGATTCCTTCGATTTTTGAGTATCTTTGAGCGACAAGTCTTGCTTTATTTCTGACAATGGTGCCAAATTCATCAGACTTGTTCTTCAATATCCATTTGGTGCCCACAATATTGATATTTGGAGGACAAGGTACAAGCTTCCATACGTCTTGTCTTTGAAATCGATTTAGCTCTTCATGCATTGCATTTACCCATAAGAGATCGTTAAAAGCTTCATCAATATTCCTTGGTTTAACTTGAGAGAGATAACAGCTAAAATTACACAAATTTTGAAGTTTTCCTCTAGTCTTTGTCGTAGAATCTCTTCCTCCAATGATATTGTTTGGATCATGGTTTCTGTGAACCCAGAGGTGTCGTGGGGGGACACGTTCTTGTTCAACGGGTACAGTCAGATCAGTATTTTTCTCCTCGTCACTCGAAGGATCAGGATCAGTAACAGTAGGTGTAACTTCAACTGAATCCGGAACTTCTTTGACTTTACCAGTTGTCTCAGTTGGAGGAAATTCAACAGGAGAAAAATCATGATGAAAGTCACTAATATCATAAATGATGACATTTGTAGATTCCTTCATTACTTGGGTTCTGAGATTAAACTCTCGAAAACCACGACTATCAGATGCATACCCCAAAAAGATACCTTCATCACTTTTAGTATCGAATTTTCCTCTTTGTTCTCGATCTTTTAGGATGTAGCACTTACTTCCGAACACTCTAAGATAGTGTAACTTGGGTTTCTTACCATACCACAATTCATATGGAGTGTTTAGGGTTTTTGACCGTAGGTAGACACGGTTGATCAAGTAACATGTTGTGAAAACAACTTCTCCCCAAAACCTTAGAGGTAGGTTTTTGTTATGGAGCATGACCCTGGCCATTTCCTGAATATTCCTATTCTTTCTTTCAGCAACTCCATTAGCTTGAGAAGTAATGGGTGGTCAGTATTATTGAATAATCCCTAGTTTATCACAAAATTCAAATACTTTGGTATCTTTGAATTCAGTGCCACGGTCACTTTTAATTTTCTTTACTTTGCGACCTTGTTCATTCTGGATTCTATTAACAATAATCTTAAACTCACCAAGGGTTTCATTCTTATGAGCAAGAAATGCTACCCAGGTGAATCTGGTGTAGTCATCTACCATAACTAAAGCATACTTCTTTCCTCCAACAATAAATTGTTGGATTGGTCCAAAGAGATTCATATGAACTAAATCAAGTGGGGATTTAGTGAGAATATCCCGAGATGACTTATGGTGAACTTTCGTTTGTTTACCATTTTGACAGGCACCACATACACCATCAATCTTTGCATTGATTTTGGGAACGCCTCTAACAAGTTCTTTGTTAATGATCTTAGTTAAGAGATGATAATTGATGTGACCAGAACGCTCATGCCAAAGATGTGTAGATTCCAACTTAGTCAAATTGCAACAATTACTAAACTGAGTATCGAGGAGATAACAGTTGTTTTTACCACGAGTTCCTAGAAAAATTACTTTTCCAGTTTTGTCTACAATGTCACATCCATTTGCATTGAAGACAAATCTATGGCCTTTGTCACAAATTTGACTAATAGAAAGAAGATTTGCAGTCATACCTTTAACGTAGACTACATCGTGGATTTCTGGAACACCGGGAAGCTTGATTGTACTCTTCTTGATAACGTAGCAAAAACTCTCATCTCCGAACGTAACTGGTCCTCCTTCAAAATTGCTTATGGAAACAAAACACGGGAGATCACCAGTCATATGTCGGATACAACCACTATCGAGAAACTATTGAAAAGGCGATGTTGATTTTAAAGCAAAATCTCCCATACTAACACTACTTTTCTGTTTATAATTTCTTGTTAGAATTGTACACCTTTTCATATAACTAAACAGTTGTTCAGCTTTCTTGTGAAGATTGCTCGCAACTTTTATACTTTTCTGAAAACATGTACATGTATGTTGATCAAGATTGTGAGACTCACAAAACATACAAGGGTTAACATCAATAATCTTATTTAAGAAGTTCTTCCTTATATCAAGTTTTTAAAAGCGTATACTTTGTTTAACACTTGACTTCAAATCCTTACGATTTGCAATTTCTGCAGAAAGATCACGGTTGATCCGGATTTGTTCATCCAACTTCCTTTGGAGAATGACAAAGATTTTATAACATTCTCTAAGATTGTGATGAATTCCTGGTGAAGCGTTTATAGAGACTTTACTGTCCATCTAGTCAGATCGCTTACAAACACAGACTCACAAGTCTTTAACGTGTTTGTCTGCTCTGATACCAATTGAAAATGCGGGGGTATAACAACCTCACCCAATATTTCGATTAGCAATCGGTATGGACTAACTCTAGTATACTTTTAAGAGAATCAACTAGACAGTCAGACTCAATCTTAATAAAAAAGTATATCAAGGAGTTAATATCTTTATCTCTTGATTTAAATCTTACTCAAGTAATCTGCGAGTCTCGATTAAACACAAGAGAGATAAACTTGGATGGTACCAAGTACCAATATCCAAGGATCAATCAATATCCAATCAACAACCAAAGGTTGGATTTCACTATTGATCGATACAACGCACAACCTGTGATATTTCAATTATATAACAAAATATAATGCGGAATAGAAATAACACAGACACCAGAAATTTTGTTAACGAGGAAACTGCAAATGCAGAAAAACCCCGGACCTAGTCCAGATTGAACACCACATTCTATTAAGCCGCTACAGACACTAGCCTACTACAAACTAACTTCGGTCTGGATTGTAGTTGAACCCTAATCAATCTCACACTGATTCAAGGTACAGTTGCGCTCCTTACATGTCTGATCCCAGCAGGATACTACGCACTTGATTCCCTTAGCTGATCTCACCCACAACCAAAAGTTGCTACGACCCAAAGTCGAAGACTTTAGTAAACAAATCTGTATCACACAGAAAAGTCTACAAGGATAGATAAATCTGTCTCCCACAGATAAACCTAAAAGTTTTGTTCTGTCTATTGATAAAACTCAAGGTGAACAAGAACCAATTAATAAACCGGACTTATATTCCCGAAGAACAACCTAGTATTATCAATCACCTCACAATAATCTAAATTATATGGTAGCGAAACTAGATATTGCGGAATCACAAACTGTGAGACGAAGATGTTTGTGATTTCTTTTTATCTCGCCCTATCAGAGATTCAAGTCACTTATTCAATTGAATTCTTACGATAGAAAATGGTAAGATCAGATCGCTCAACTACAAGAGAAGAAGTTTCTCCTGGCTTCACAATCCCAATGAAGTCTTTCAGTCGTTAATCGACAGGGTCTAGAGAAGAAACCTACGATTAAAGGAGAATCGACTCTAGCAAACCAACTAGTATCACACAGGAGGTGTGGGGATTAGTTTTGCACAGTTCCTAGACGTCTCCTTATATAGTTTTCAAATCAGGGGTTGCAATCTAAGTTACCTTGGTAACAAAGCATTCAATAATCACCGTTAGTTGAAAAACCTGATTTATCCAATCTAATATCTTTAAACCGTTAGATCTAAACTTAGCTTGTCACACACAAATAAAATGTATTCATTTAGGTTTGAGTAACCGTACCTAAACGTGTACATTGGTTGATTCACAAACGGTTGACCAATGTTTATCCATATGAGTGCTTTCATATTAACCGTATTCATCTTTCTTATAACTAGTTCAAATGACTCATAAGAACTAGTTCAAGAGTTGTTCAATTGCTTAGGTATTTATACATAGACACAATTGAAACAAAATCGGTATGATTCATTTGAATCAATTCATGAACAATATACCCACGGTTTGCAAAGAATGGATTTCCTTATAATTTATTTTTTTAAGTCCATGAACTACCGATTTGAGAAATAACTAGCTTGGGTACGCATACGGGTATGCGTACCTTAGCTACCGTATTTTGAGTTGGTTTTAGTTTCCAAACTCAGCATACTTTTTCGGGTGAAAAAGTTCATCCAGTACGCGTACGGGTACGTGTACCTAAGGTGACTGGTTTTTTGAGTTTGTAAACTTCAAACTATAGATGGTGGATTTTCGAAAAAGGCTAAATTCGTAAACTCATAATTATACGAAGCTCTGATTCAGCAATCAGTATCGAGACACGGGTCTCTCATAGAATTCTCAACGGAGAGTACTTTCTCTCAGAGTACATATAGATATGTAGTCTCATGACTGGACAACGACATATCTCATGAATACTGAATACTTTCAGTGATTATTTCTATATAGTTTTACGAGATGGACGACTCCTAGACAACTTGCTCTGCTAGTATAAAGCGATAACGTCTTCAAGAACAAAAAACAAGTTTACCCTGACTATATAAAGGATATGACTTACCGACAAGCTCATATCGGGATAATTAATGCTCCTAGACAGCTTTCTCTGCTAGTATAGAGCCACAAAGTTAATTATTCCCAATTAAGATTAATTCTGACGTGACATTCACTACTGAACTCCCAGAATAATCTATTATTGCTCCTATTCCATGGTCGAATCCACGACTGGTCCCATGGAATGGCAATAACAATTGCTCCTATTCCATGGTCGAATCCACGACTGGTCCCATGGAATGGCAATAACAATTGCTCCTATTCCATGGTCGAACTCACGACTGGTCCCATGGAATGAAATAACAATTACTCCTATTCCATGGTCGAATCCACGACTGGTCCCATGGAATGGCAATAAACAATTGTTCTGATTCTATGATCGAATCCACGACTTGATCTCATAGAATAGCAATAACTATATTATCTCATTACTCCGATTTCATGATCGAATCCACAACTGGTCTCATAAATGGTAATAGATAAATCTTAATTACTCTGATTCTATGGTCGAATCTACGATCCCATGGAATGGTAATGATCACTTTATTATTCTGATTCGTAGTCGAATCCTCAGCTGATCCTATGAATTAATAATAAACATCTTATTACTCTGTTTTGTGAATTATTCTCCACTGAATTCCACAATTAATAATAAATAATCAACAACTGGGCGTCTGAGCTACCTCTAAGTAAGCCCCGATTCAAATGGTGAAGGTGTACTCAACGACGATACACTAACAGTCACCACACGAACGAGTATTTCAAAATACAACGAAACGATGAACCTATGCAAAATAGGGAAGAAAATAATAAATAATTAAAAATATTGACCAGGGTGCTGGGAGCATGGACACACGACCGACCGACCGTGTCGTGGTCAATCCCACGCCAGTTTTATATTTTTAATGCATTTTTATTATTTTCCATGATTTGATGAAAATTCTCTCATTTTATCAAATCTCCTTCGTCTCAAGGAAACTCTTCGGTTTCATGTTACTTCCATAAATCCATAAAAAATAATACAAAATTAAGGAAAGGAGTGTGGGGCGTGACCATTGGCCAACCGGCCATGCCTTAGTCCCAACCGGCCCCACACCCCACGGTTCCTTATTATTTTATTATTATTTCTCTAATTTCATGAAAAAACTCCTTGATTTCATGGTATTTTGCACAAATCATCGAATAATAGTAATAAAATAAAATAAATTATGAAAACTTGTGGGACCGGACCTTGGCCGGCCGGCCACGCCCTGGCCGGTCCCACACGCCCCTTTGTTTTATTATTTTATTGTTAGTTTTTCTTGAATTCATCAAATTCCTTGATTTCATGGTATTTCTCTCAAATTAGGAAAAATTCCCTCAAATCATCAAAAATACCTAAAAAATATTAAAAAATTATACAAACTCGTGGGACCGGCCCAAGCCGGCCGACCTTGCCTTCCACGGTCCCACACGCCCTTGTTTTTATTATTTAAATATGTTTTTACTTCCTTGAATTCATGAAAACTCCTTCAATTCATGGAAACTCCCTAAATTCATCAAATTTCTCAAAATTCATGAATTTTTCATAAAATCATCAAAATATTATAAAATTAAGGAAAAGGCACAACGGGACCGTGGTCACGACCGGCCGACCATGCCCTGACCACGACGGTCCCATGCCTCCTCATTCCTTATTTTATAATTATTTTTCACCATCTCATGGTGTTTTCCTCAGTTTCGTCGAAACCCTAATTTTGGCATATTTTCTCGAATGGATGCTCAATTGCACGCCAGAAAATATTAAAATTCTCAGGACTGAGACGCGGACGCCTTGGGGACACAATCACGCTATCTTTACCGACCAAGATTGGCTCTTTGGCTCATGGAAGCCGGTCCCATCAATTTTCACAGTTTTGACCTAATTTGCACAATTGCTCGTATTAGGTCCAAAATTCTTGCAAACACTTTGGATTTTCATGAAGTGATCGTCAGGCAGTCACGTGACAACCCAGGTCCGGTTTCATGACTCCATGGTCGGTCCCTCGCCTCTTCATAATTAATTAGGTTTTCTCACCTAAGGCTCAGACGAGCATTTTCGAATAAATGATTAAACCATCATTTGATCATTCTTTCACCAACAAATCGTCAACTCTTCAGGAGTTCTTCGTATTTGCTCACGTGAGCATATGGACACTACATGGTTGATCCACGGTCCCATGTAGTCGCTCCCTCCTTCATCCCATGGTTAAATTTCTGACGAAGCATGAATTGATCATCAATTGATCAAATTAGGGTTTCTGAATCCAAGGATCATCATTCCAGATTCCAACCTTAATAATTTTACGACGACCTCATGGTCATTAATCTACAATTATTCTCGGCTCGACGAACAGTATTCTAATTAATATTTTTGGTACGCTGCCAATAATCCATCAGATGAGCAACACATGCTCAGATGATCAAATATTCAACAATTCATCACATGAGCAACACTTGCTCAGATGATAAATATTTGCTCGAACCAGGGAATATTGGTTCAAAAATCTATATTCAACGGTCCATCGAATGAGCAATGCTTGCTCACTTCATCGTAAGAACTATACCTCTGTCTCATGACATGTTCAATTCATGAGTTTCAAAACATCGTGTTCAACTCAGCAACTACATGGACTCATCGTCCCATAAAACCACGAAGTCATCAATTGACTAACAAACCACGAGACGTCAATCGTGTCACTTGGGGGGATATCACTTAGGGTTTTGGTCTAGCGGTCTACGGCACGTGTGTTCAAATACACGATGGAATGTGAGCAAGTCGTGCAGTAAGTTGAAGGAATTCATGAGGTAGTGGGTGGAAAATCGACCAAGTCTCCACATGTTGAGCAACTGGTTTCAAAAACGATCTCCACTTTCCCACTCCTTGATTCCATCAACTGTCACACTTCATGGGAGCATGGTGTCTAAAATTCCAGAAATATAAATAAGTCTCTGAATTATGATTGAATCATCAGTATCAACAGTATCATCAATCTGACGTCTCATCGACAACACGAAATCATCAACTCATCAATTGAGAAACTACTCTCAATTGAGCAATTTCAATCATTCAGAGCTTATCGTATTCAGAATTCACACACCCACGATCTTTGATTACCATTGATTCTACACATTTCTCAGCTTCCCTCCTACAGATCAACCCATCCTCTCTTGTGACCGAATTTACTCCGTAACGGTCATTGTCTTGATTTAGGCCGGAGTACTACAGATTGATCTCTCAAATCTAAAGCACCCCCTTTGCAGCGGTGCATCTGTGTGAGGTTTAACATTTCGCTCGGTTCGAGGAGTCTCCTCCATACGGTCATCTCCTCAATCCCTTTCAAACCAGCAAATCGTTTTTCTCCATCTACAGATTGGCGACCACAGTGGGAGATCATTCTCTCGGTTGCAATCTCACAATTTCACAAGATGGTTGATCTCAGGTCAGGTTCAGTTACGAATCCTAACACAAACCGTTCTAGCACTAGCAACAACAACAATCATAATATCACGGAGACAATTCCGACCTCCAACACTGATGGTGGTGACACTACTCCTCCTCACGCCGAAGGTCATCCACTGTCCGGACGACACCCTGAAGAAGTCAAAGGAGATCCACCGCTTACCATTGCTGATCTTATCAAAGCGCATGAGACTCTTGCAAAGAACCAGACTGACATGGCTGCTACACAGAAGGAGCTGTGTAATTATCTCAAAACTCTTACTGACAAGATGTCAGAGAAGACTCAAGAGAAGGGAAAGGAGAAGGAGAAATCCTCAGACGACGGTCCTGAAGTAATTCCAATCCATACAGTAGAAGACGACGAATTCCACAAAACTGCTGCAGACAACTCATCAGCGAAGGGATCATCGAATTTCATCACTCGCGAGGATCTGGAGCACCTATTAGAGAACCATGGAAAAGGAAAGACATCGCATGAACATCGTCATCAACCTCCTTATCCTGCCGCCACGCAGAGGATTCCACTCCCCAGAGGTTACGTTTTTCCAACCTTCACCTTATATGATGGAACTTTCAATGCTCGGTAACATGTCTCTCGTTTTCTCGAAGCCCTGGGAGAACATGAACATAATCATGTCGTTCGTCTCAAGGAATTCTCAAAATCTCTGAAAGGCAGAGCATACACCTGGTATAACAACATTACACCAGGGACTATCAACAATTGGGGAGAAATGGTTAACGCATTCTACAGGAAATACTTCTTCATGTCAGAACAAGTCACCCTCTCCGACCTTGGAAGGATGTTTCATAGGGTCAGTGAAAATCCCAATGATTATGTGAAAAGATTCAGAGTCCAAGCCCTGGATTGTCATGACCTAAATGTCACGGAGCAACAACTGGTGGACTTGTGCATCAATGGCATGCTCTCGGTCTATAGGGCCTTGCTGGAGAACCTTCGATTCCAGACTTTCTCAGAGATTCACGAAGCTGCGAAAAGGTCGGCAACCACTGCACCCTCTCTTTTGGAAAGAGCAAAGTCTAAAAAGACTGAAGATTCAAAAGACACTCGAGGAAGCAGGTGTTTGATCAACAAGCAGTACAACCTGCAACCTTAAACAAATGTTGTCGCAGAAGGGAGTAAGCGAAAATCAGAACCACAGCACAAGCAGACTTCCTCCACCCCTTCAAAGGCACACAAAAAGGAGAATTCGAAAGTCCCTCCTCAACATACGGAAGATCCAGAAGCGCCTGATTTTCCCTGTTCAATGGAAGAAGTTAATGAATTACTCGATGCCTGGATCCAAGATGGTGCAATCAAATTGCCTTATGTCAAGAAGGAACCAACTGAAGAATCCATGGAAAATCCTCGGTATTGCCGCTTCCATAGATACGTCAGTCATCCCACAAGTGATTGCAAAATTTTGAAGCGCATATTTAAAGAAAAGGTCGAATCAGGAGAGCTTAACATGGGAACTGAGGGAGTACACAAAAAACCCCTCCCAGTCAGAACTTTTACCATCTCTGAACCTCCTGTCAAGGAAGCGGTCCAATCTCTGATCGAACATGTCTGCGAGTTGTTGTATCTTTCGAAAGCTCAAAGGAAAGACATGTTTGTTGTACTGAACCATATCGTGTCCGAAGACGTCCACTGATCCTAGAGACCACCACCGGACCTTCAGCCACCGACACAGAAATGTATGACTGGGGACTGCTCACCACAGTGCACATTAAAGGAAATGAGTTTAAGAGGGTGTTCGTCGATGTTGGTACCGCTGTCAACATCATCCCTTTGAAAACTCTCAGAGCTGCTGGTATTACTCGGCGAGAAGCCACACACGCTCCCATAGCAATCAGGGACCACGAAGTAATCTCCAGAGACGCATACGGCTTCATCACTCTCAAAGTTACGGAAAGATTGATCTGCACTGAGGCCAAGTTTTTCATAATCCAGGAAGACCCTGGATACGATATGGTCCTTAGGAGAACTTGGATTCATGTTGGAAGGACAACGATGCCTTCAACACATCCTGTCATTGACAAGGATTCCGAGTCGAAAGACGAAGCAGAGGACGCACCACCGTTTGAGCATCTGGAAGAAGTAAAAACTCTGATGGGACTTACGCAGGAACTTGGAGATAATCCGCACACCTTTGTCAGAAGGTTTCGAGCTCAGGAAAGTCTTATTCCTCCTCATGCTCCAATGTTACCAATATTCATATATGCTACTATAGTCCAGGGACTTCTCCCCATGAACAATTTAGCAGTCATCAAAAGCTACGAGGGGGTAACCTCACCTCAGCAATATTACACTCAATGGTTGGGTTCAGAACTTCTTCAAATCGGTCACTCCATCGAGAGGTTTATTGCTGAAGACTTGGCTAAGTATGATCAACACTATGATGGATACTCTCATCCGCGCGAGTGTCCATATGTGCCACAATCGTGGAATTCCGTCAAACAGGGAATTCTGAATTAGCGGAAGATATTCAAGGCACGATCCACCAAGCCTAACAAGTTTCATGAAGGGGACCTGGTTCTCAAAGCAGTTCAACGCGGTCTTCATTCTACAAGGAACTGCAATTGGGAAGGACCATTCATGGTCGCTGAGTCAGTGGCCGAAGGATACTGCAAATTGACCAACACAGATAACAGAACCCTACCAGTAATTCACGAAAATTTGCTCAAGGCGTTTATCTGAAATTATTGGACATTTAAGGTATTGGGCGTTTGAAGAACTCATGGCGTTGAGATTTAACATTTAGGATTTTCTTTCATTTGTATTTCAATTCCTCCAAAACATTTGCAATTCTCGCAATCAGTATTTGAATTCAGCAATTTATCAAAATTCAGTTCATATTTCGTAAAAGAAAATCTCTATCAAATCTACAAGAAAATCCTCAAGCATCGGTCAATCCAAAACCATCTAAATATCAAAACCCAAGTATAAACCTCACATCTCTCAGAAGTTCAGAAGTTCAAGAGATCAGCAAGAAAAGGCTTTCGCTCATCAGCATCCTTCAAGATTTGCAAAGCCGCCCTCTCCTTGTTCAACTCCTCGGTCAGCTTGGCAATCTTGTCCTCCTTCTCCTTCACAGCATCATTGGGGAAGGGTATGTTATTTTCACATGAATCCTTGATAATGTTTATTTGCTTACGAAGCCATTTCACGTTGAGGCCAAGTCTTTCTGAATTCTCCAAGTTAAACTCCCAATCAAAGAGTATATCTGGAGTCACAGTATTCCTGGGTCTCGTATGCATATCACTCACGACACGCAAGATAACGACTACTTTCATGTTTGAAGCATAAGCACGCCCAGGGTTCCTGTCAACGATCACGTGGCCAAACTTCTTCCATATCGTCTCGTACGAGCATGCATATCCAATGGGAACGCTGAATCCACCAACCAGTTCATGATACGGGAGTGAAGTGTTAAAGGGAGGATCGAAAGAAACCCCTGCAGTTGGATATTCATACACTGTTATACGGTTCTCAGTCACTGGAGCGGCTCCCACGACCAAAGCAACAGTTCCTTCGGTATTCTCCGTTGCTATCTCGGTTTCTTCTATCACTGAGGAGACAACCATCTGGTCTTCCATAACATCAGTAGCGACCTTCTCAATAACTTCGGAAGGGTTAGAGTTGTCATCATTGGCTCCAGTATCCTCAACTTCGGTATTTAGCACCTAATACGAAGATTACATGAGGTTAGAGCCACGAAGCCAAAGGATATTATGAAACACAGTATGCCCGCAAGGCAACATCATCAAATTTCATCATACTACATTCAAGGCACGAGCAAATAAAATGAAAGTCATGAAAACACATTTTACGATGAGTCCGTCTGAAGAAACTGAACTCTGCCCTGTACTAAGAGACGAACTGGAAGAAATCTACAAGGAATCTGAGGATGGTCATATTCCATTCTCTTCGTACGGATGTTCTCTATGACATGACATAATTTCATGACAATCCGATGAACGAGCGAGTAGATGTGGCCAAAATATCAAGTGATGCGCAATCTGAAAATGTTCTGGAAGTCTCCTGGAAGTTTACTATTTCGCCTTTTTCAAGTTTTGAACGTGCTCAAAACTTAAACAGCTTGTTTGCTAAAGCTTGGAAATTTTCCGGTCTTGAATTTGCACATGCAGATCATCAAAATCCGACTCCGGACGAAGATTCTACAGCGTTTTTACTAAAAAGCTGGGTTCTGAATTTTCTGACGACGAAGTTCGACTAAGTTTTCATATATTCACATGGGTTCTCATTCATTCATTCACAAGTCAGCACTTTTATACTTCTATGAAGAATATACAGGATATATACTTACTTGAGGAGTCTCCAAAGTGTCCAAGGGGTTGGAATTGTCCACATCAACGACAAGAGGAACATCACTTCCATCTGGCTCAGAATCTTGGGAATTACCTCCATTACCATTCCCAGAGGATGATTGAGTTCCAGAATTCTCCATCTCCATGACGACATCCTCCTTTACACGTCCTTTACAATCAATATTTTCATCTATGAAGCACCACATTTGAACAAGTGAAGAAATACTTACAGTTCCTTCGTCACTCAAATCAGCGATTGCTTGTTCAGTAGCGGAAAATTGAAGACCTTCAAGACTTGATGGAGTAAAATTCTGCAACAAAATTAACAACATTGGCTTCATGATTCTAATGTTAATAGCAATCAAAGTCACAGTGAGAAATATTAGGAACTCACCAAAGAACGAACTGGGGACTTCATGGTATTAGGTAACAACTTATAACTTTTTTTCATTCCTTCTCCGCCGTGAACAACTTCTCCAATATCTGAAAAATATGCATGGATTCGAGTACGCTACGACTAGAGCTGGCAAACGGGCGGGCCGGGGCTTACCCGTTACGGGTTCCACGGGTGCGGGTTAATACGGGTTGAAACCCGCGGGTTGAATTTCTTCACGGGTTGTCATTTCTTCAACCCGTGCCCGTAACGGGTTGAACCCGCGGGTTCACGGGTTAGCCCGCCCGTTTCAAAACTAAAGATAAGGAACTCACATTGTTGCAGGTGAAGAAACAAGAACAGATTTTCTAGAACAATGCAAGAACATGCTCATCTTTCTCGACCACTTCATTTTGTTTAGAGAGGACATGCTCATCTTTCTCGACCACTTCATTTTGTTTAGAGAGGACATGCTCATCCAAAATGAGTATAGTCTTGTAGATCATGGCCTTAACCATGTTAGGTTCAGGAACCATCTCATTCACTTTCTCATACTTCACCGACCACTTTACAGTACCTCCTCCCTCTTTTTCATCCTTCTCTTCAACTTTATCATCAACAATATCAATATCATCATCATCACCTTCATTTTTAGCACTTGTGCTAGTACTAATCTTGGGAATAAGTGTGAAATTAGGCTCATAACTTTTGTAAAGCTTTAGTAAATCACCACCAATAACACTGTAAGTTATCGTTTTGGTTACCTCATCCACACTTCCTAATTTTTTGCTTCTCTTCCATCATAACAGGAGCTCCTTCAATCAATGTACCTGCACATAGACAATTAAAAAACCTTATTAGTGACGAAATGTATGTGCCATGCAGATCTGACTACCACATCACAAAGACAACCAAAGTAGTTGTTTGTTGCAAGGTATCAGTAAAATTTGAAAGGAAAAAAAAGTTGTGCGTAAATAGTGATCTTACTTGGATTCATTTTCCAAAGGGTAACAGATCCATTCTTTTCTCCATCCACATCTTCAACTACTTCAATACTCTTATAAGTCTCTGGTAAAACCTCAGGAAGAATAGAAGACCATTCATTGACTGCAACATTTTGTTTCTTCTTCTTCAATGGAGTGAGTGTTTCTATTTTGGGTCTGTGAAATTGAATGAATGGATTTTTGATTCATTCATCCGTGTCTTTTATAGGTGAAGATAGCTCAGTCACGGGTTTACGGGTTGAAACCGCGGGTTCACGGGACGGGACGGGTTAACCCGTTTACTCACAAGCCGACATTTCTCCAACCCGAACCCGGCTTGTTTCAAAACAAGCCGAGACGGGTTCGGGTTTTCACGGACCGGGCACGGATTAACCCGCGGGTTTTGGCTTGTTTGCCAGCTCTAGCTACGACCGTCCTGTAAATAATTCAATAGCATGATCAGAATACAGTTACCATGGTTTCATAAAAGACATGTGGAGAATCTTACTTGAAAAACATCCTATAGATAATTTTCGTTTATCACCAGAAAGGTACTTCAGTCTTGGTCGACCAGAGATCATCTCAGCAAACGGAGGAATCTTCACTGGAAGCTGACTAACTATCACGAATTCGTGCAACCTCTCAAATTTTTGATGCCAGAATTCTATATAACCTGGGGTTACATATGCAAGTCTATCAGAACCAGGAAACCAGTAACTACTCTCTTCCACGTGAGTGTGATCTAAACGAGACACAAGCTGATCAACTGATGGTTTCCTTCTCCGGGTAATTGGAACACATTGATCCATACCCATTTGTCGAGCCGCCCTATCAATGTTATATTCTTCTACTGCACACTTTCCATACATAAAGGATAACAAGTGACCAGGAGTACAGCTCAACATGAAGGATCTCTCACCATCATTCGGGTTAGCACCAGATTTCAGAGTCGTGCTCTCTCCAGTATTGAAAGTCGTTGGTTGAGAAACATAATCAGGAACCGACACCCATGGACGAAAGTCAAACTCCGATTCTTCATCCAACACATCACTGAGGCGTGCTTTAGACCGAGGCTGCTTTGTAGACCAATGCATGATTCGGGCATTATCTTTCTCGGCGAAGATGTGACGGGCATCAGTATTTGGTCCTTGCAGGATGTTACGTGGGATAGGCGCATAATTCTTGAAGTGCTCCCACATCAAAGCTTGAAGAAACATCGTGTTAACATAACACTCAATCTTCATGAAGCCATTCGACACGCTGGACTCTAACACCAAGGAGTCTAAGTTAGAATACAAGGAACCCAGGAATAAGCTACCTATTGGGAGTTACTCACCTTGATCCATATTAATAGAAAAAGGGATTACGAAAGGCTTCAACAAATGTCCACTGTCTTCGAATATGTCTCTGGATAACCATAAGCATAAGAAAGCGGCAATAGGTAACATACCGGTGATGGGACTATCATAAACTTCATCTCTTGGCCACCAACGTGTCAACCAATGGGCATAACAACCTTTACTACCAGACGCCTTGTTCACTTCTTCCATCGCAGCTGTCAGAGTATCAAAAACCACTTTTTCACCTCCAGAGAAATTACCTGTAATCGGGAGATGCATCAAAGCAGCCACATCTTTTAAGGTAACAGTAAATTCTCCCCATCTACATATGAAGGTATGAGTGGGAACACACCAACGGGCCAGCAAAGCCACGATACTTTTCACATCATGATTAATAGACAAGTCTCCAGAAGCTTGAATAGCTCTCGTCACTTGCGCCTGGTTGAGCATAGCCCTGACATGAGGGAAACCCAACATATGCCTTGCCCATCCAGAATTTTTTTCCAAAGGCGTCGAGAAAGCTTAAATTCTATGGTCGATGCAAGGAAAAGCCCTCGTTCGAGAGAAAGCCGTATTACCATATTCGGGGTCACCAATTTCTTCTAAGTCACAATCCTAGGGTTGATCAGAAGACGATATACTGGGGACTTGAGATATGCTTCAGCTCCTTTTGGATCCTCCTCAAAGAATGCGTCGTCTATATTCGGAATGTTCTTCACGCCAGTGGCATCCTCCTCTTCTTCACCAATGGAGGTCTCGTCCATGCGTGCATCATCCCTGGAGATGTCATCATCAGAATGCGATTCGTCCCTTGAAGTATCGTCGGCTGAGGAATTGGTCATTTTGCTAAAACAACTGCAAAGTCCACATTACATTATACTTCAGTATGCTGTCCAAACACGAATCAAGGAAATACGGCAAAAATGGTAACTCTTAACTCTTACGTTTTGTACTTCCACTAACAATAGTGATAGTAACGGTAGAGTTAACACCTCAAACTCGTTCGTCCCTTCGAAAACTGCAAAAACGAACGAAACTTTATTAATTTCGAAACTGATTTTTCATAAAATCACGAACACAATTTTCATAATGTGAACATTCACACAACTGACCTATGAAGTTCATAACAATAAAACATTTCATCATAAATATATTGTCTATCTTCGAAGGTTCCTCAAAACCCACGTTTCTGATTTTTCGAAAAAATAGCAATTAATGCAACATTGCTTACATAAATTCTCAAGAATTTTATCTAATGAAAACAAATTCATGCAAATAAAATATACCATCATATTTTACACAATATATGTCACGGCTGCATATATATAAAAAAAAATTATTTTCCTTCGTATCGTCGTTATTTGTCTTTAAAACGAAGGTTTATTTCAAAAAATATTGTGAAAGATCACATCTCATACATATGATAAAGTTTTGTATTTACATGAAAGCTCATAAGTAAAATTTTATCACTAGACACAAGTTCATCATACATATTTTCCTTCGTGTCATCGTTATTTGTCTTTAAAACGAAGGATTATTCCGATTTCATGAAAATTCACTTCTTTTATGATAAAACCTTGGTACACATGAAAACTCATAAACTAAGTTTTATCACTGGACCTAGGTTAATATAAAAAAAAATCTCTCCTAAATCAGGGATTATAGTTAGTTTTCAAAACTAACGATTGAACGAACATACGTTTTCAAAAAGCGAGGGCTTTTTCATAAAACTCACACTAATATACACACATGTATATAACTTCATCATGATAAAGCATGAACAACTCATGAGGATCATAAACATCAGCAAACAAAAAAAAAAACGCACCTGGGAGCGCCAGCCGGAAATTGGCCGACGGCGGCAACGACGACGACCGGCGCCGGCAGGTGGTGGTACGGCGGCGAAGGGAATCTTCTCCTACTAGCGTGAAGGTGCAGAGATGATGGAGAGCTGGTCGTGAAAAAAAAAAAAAAAAGGATTAATCCCTTTTATATCAATTTTATTTCCAAAACCTAATTTTCTAAGGATTTTCTTATTGAGCCCGACCCGCGAATCCTAACCGACCACGGACTCGTCGTCCAAACCAGCGGTTCAACACCAATTTATGCTCATCAAACGACACTCCAATCATGACATTGAATCCTTCATCAAGTCGTGGTTTACTCATGCTCTCTAAATCCGGTAATGTCTCAACTTACGACTAAGTTCAATTACTGGTATTATTATTTATGGCCGGAAAATCACCATTTAATGCTGACTGAGGAACACAACTTTCCTCAGTAAGAAGGGGACTTAATGTAGATAGTGGATTTTTGACAAAGGTTAAATTCGTAAACTCATAATTATACGAAGCTCTGATTCAGCAATCAGTATCGAGACACGGGTCTCTCATCGAATTCTCAACGGAGAGTACTTTCTCTTAGAGTACATGTAGATATGTAGTCTCATGACTGGACAACGGCATATCTCATGAATACTGAATACTTTCAGTGATTATTTCTATATAGCATTACGAGATGGACGGCTCCTAGACAGCTTGCGCTGCTAGTATAGAGCGATAACGTCTTCAGGAACAAACAACAAGTTTACCCTAACTATATAAAGGATATGACTTACCGACAAGATCATATCGGGATAATTAATGCTCCTAGACAGCTTGCTCTGCTAGTATAGAGCCACAAAGTTAATTATTCCCAATTAAGATTAATTCTGCCGTGACATTCACTACTGAACTCCCAGAATAATCTATTATTGCTCCTATTCCATGGTCGAATCCACGACTGGTCCCATGGAATGGCAATAACAATTGCTACTATTCCATGGTCGAATCCACGACTGGTCCCATGGAATGGCAATAACAATTGCTCCTATTCCATGGTCGAATCCACGACTAGTCCCATGGAATGGGAATAAACAATTGTTTTGATTCTATGATCGAATCCACGACGTGATCTCATAGAATAGCAATAACTATATTATCTCAATACTCCGATTTCATGATCGAATCCACAACTGGTCTCGTAAATGGTAATAGCTAAATCTTAATTACTCTGATTCTATGGTCGAATCTACGATCCCATGGAATGGTAATGATCACTTTATTATTCTGAATTCGTAGTCGAATCCTCAGCTGATCCCATGAATTAATAATAAACATCTTATTGCTCAGTTTTGTGAATTATTCTCCACTTAATTATACAATTAGTAATAAATAATCAACAATTGGGCGTCTGAGCTACCTCTAGGTAAGCCCCGATTCAAATGGTGAAGGTGTATTCAACGACGATACACTAACAGTCACCACAAGAACGAGTATTTCAAAATACAACGAAACGATGAACCTATGCAAAATAGGGAAGAAAATAATAAATAATTAAAAATATTGACCAGGGTGCTGGGAGCACGGACACACGACCGACCGACCGTGTCGAGGTCAATCCCATGCCAGTTTTAAATTTTTAATGCATTTTTATTATTTTCCATGATTTGATGAAAATTCTCTCATTTTATCAAATCTCCTTCGTCTCAAGGAAACTCCTCGGTTTCATGGTACTTCCATAAATCCATAAAAAATAATACAAAATTAAGGAAAGGAGTGTGGGGCGTGACCATTGGCCAACCGGCCCCATACCCCACGGTTACTTATTATTTTATTATTATTTCTCTAATTTCATGAAAAAACTCCTTGATTTAATGGTATTTTGCACAAATCATCAAATAATAATAATAAAATAAAATAAATTATGAAAACTTGTGGGACCGGACCTTGGCCGGCCGACCATGCCCTAGCCGGTCCTACACGCCCCTTTGTTTTATTATTTTATTATTAGTTTTCCTTGAATTTATCAAATTCCTTGATTTCATGGTATTTCTCTCAAATTAGGAAAAATTCCCTCAAATCATCAAAAATACCTAAAAAATATTAAAAAATTATGAAAACTCGTGGGACCGGCCCAAGCCGGCCGGCCATGCCTTCCACGGTCCCACACGCCCTTGTTTTTATTATTTTAATATTTTTTGCTTCCTTGAACTCATGAAAACTCCTTCAATTCATGGAAACTCCCTAAATTCATCAAATTTCTCAAAATTCATGAATTTTTCATAAAATCATCAAAATATTATAAAATTAAGGAAAAGGCATCACGGGATCGTGGTCAGGACCGGACGACCATGCCCTGACCACGGAGGTCCCACGCCTCCTCATTCCTTATTTTATAATTATTTTCATCATCTCATGGTGTTTTCCTCAGTTTCGTCGAAACCCTAATTTTGGCATATTTTCTCGAATGGATGCTCAATTACACGCCAGAAAATATCAAAATTCTCAGGACTGAGACGCAGACGCCTTGGGGACACGAGCAGGCTATCTTGACTGACCAAGATTGGCTCTTTGGCTCACGGAATCCGGTCCCATCAATTTTCACAGTTTTGACCTAATTTGCACAATTGCTCGTATTAGGTCCAAAATTCTTCCAAACACTTTGGATTTTCATGAAGTGATCGTCAGGTGGTCACGTGACAACCCAGGTACGGTTTCATGACTCCATGGTCGGTCCCTCGCCTCGTCATAATTAATTAGGTTTTCTCACCTAAGGCTCAGACGAGCATTTTCGAATACATGATAAAACCAGCATTTGATCATTCTTTCACCAACAAATCGTCAACTCTTCAGGAGTTCTTCGTATTTGCTCACGTGAGCATATGGACACTACATGGTTGATCCACGGTACCATGTAGTCGCTCCCTCCTTCGTCCCATGGTTAAATTTCTGACGAAGCATGAATTGATCATCAATTGATCAAATTAGGGTTTCTGAATCCAAGGATCATCATTCCAGATTCCAACCTTAATAATTTTACGACGACCTCATGGTCATTAATCTACAATTATGCTCGGCTCGACGACCAGTATTCTAATTAATATTTTTGGTACGCTGCCAATAATCCATCAGATGAGCAGCACATGCTCAGACGATCAAATATTCAACAATTCATCACCTGAGCAACACTTGCTCAGATGATAAATATTTGCTCGAACCAAGGAATATTGGTTCAACAATCAATATTCAACGGTCCATCGAATGAGCAATGCTTGCTCACTTCATCGTAAGAACTATACCTTTGTCTCATGACATGTTCAATTCATGAGTTTCAGAACATCATGTTAAACTCAGCAACTACATGGACTCATCGTCCCATCAAACCACGAAGTCATCAATTGACTAACAAACCACGAGACATCAATCGTGTCGCTTGAGGGGATATCACTTAGGGTTTTGGTCTGACGCTCTACGACACGTGTGTTCAAATACACGATGGAATGTGAGCAAGTCGTGCAGTCAGTTGAAGGAATTCACGAGGTAGTGGGTGGAAAATCGACCAAGTCTCCACATGTTGAGCAACTGGTTTCAAACACGATCTCCACTTTCCCACTCCTTTCCATCAACTGTCACACTTCATGGGATCATGGTGTATAAAATTCCATCAATATAAATAAGTCTCTGAATCATGATTGAATCATCAGCATCAACAGTATCATCAATCTCACGTCTCATCGACAACACGAAATCATCAACTCATCAATTGAGCAACTACTCTAAATTGAGAAATTTCAATCATTCACAGCTTATCGTATTCAGAATTCACAAACCCACGATCTTTGATTACCATTGATTCTACACATTTACCAGCTTCCCTCCTACAGATCAACTCATCCTCTCTTGTGACCGAATTTACTCCGGAACGGTCATTATCTTGATTTTGGATGGAGTACTACAGATTGATCTCTCGAATCTAAAGCACCCCCTTTGCGGTGGTGCATCTGTGTGAGGTTGAACATTTCGCTCGGTTCGAGGAGTCTCCTCCTTACGGTCGTCTCCTCAATCCCTTAAAAACCAGCAAATCGTTTTTCCCCATCTACACAAACTCAGCAGAATTTCACGGACGTGAATTTCCGTTAGTACGCGTACCCAATCTGTCTCCTTCACCAATACCGCATGCACAGATATGCACGCACTTGGTTTCCGGCACATGGATTTCTACACTAATGTGCGAACACACTATATGCTTACATCCATAGGTGGTTACATATTCTCAACTCTACATTTCAATCATCGAAACATTCTTGTATAATGTTATAACAGTCGTTAGACATAAAGAATCGACTATCGTCATCAAAGTTATTTTCAAGATTGAAACGTCATCATGACTTTAGTCACGGGTAAAGATGAATATGGTTAAAGCAAAACCTTACCAACACGTATTTCGAGAAAAAGATAGGCGAGTAAACTCGGCTCGAAATAGTAAATGTGTATGTATGAAAACTATCATACTTATACGACTTTTGTCTCAAGAGTAGGAGATAGAGTAGATAGAATTTTGAGTGACAAGATGAGTTCAAGTCTCCACATACCTTTTGATCGGATGAAGTTGGTTCCTTGAGTATTTCTTCGTCTTTGCAAGATAATCGCCATGGAGTCTGGAGCTCAACTATTCCTAACTATCCTAGACCGACACTTAGTCATAAGTATACTAGAAATCAAGACATATAGTTTTGATCACTAATATTGACAAACATGCTTGAGATAGCAACGCATGCGAGTTCGACCGAGCAATGCTCTAACATGTTTCCTTAATAAACCACTGGATTTCCTTAATAAACCCGGTTGGGCTTCCTCAATAAGCCATGTGGGTTTCCTCGATAAACCCACATTTTATCGATATCAAATTGCTTGTGCGGTTTGCACGTATACTATTTTAATAGGGTACAAACACTCATGATTAATTTTTCACTGCATGTTAGTTTTTTTGTTTTGTTTTTATTAAGCATATTATCGTACCTAGCCTAGTATGTTCGGGACGTACTCAATTAAAGAATTCATCTGATTTTTTTTTATTATTTACACTGAATTATTTTATCTTTATTTACATTGAATCATTTTTGTTAGGGAGGCAAAGGATTTGCAAGAAAAATATCATTTGACCAGATTACCCTGGTGGAAGTACCTAACCCCATTAACATTGATCAACACTACTTTAGTGACGGCAGAACCATAGAGTAAGAGTCGTTTAATTGAACATTTATGATGTGTACTTTTATATGATTACTCTATTTTTAATTGGAGCAGTGATATTGGTAGAGAAATAAACGTTGAACGGGAGGAAAGAGATTGTTCCGAGCAGTGATTCATTACAGATTCAAATTGCTATATGTTGCAGCAAAAGCTAGGACCGAGAGTGGGTATAATTGAGACTCCATGAAACAAAAGAGGACGGGTATGTTGGCTGGATTTGTGGAGTTTTGTTACAGGGAACTTTGGGCTTGTGTATTTAGGAATTGGTCGGTGGTGTTTCTTATGCGCCTTGGGAAGTTATCTGCTAGGTCGTAATTGGACCCTCAACATCACATGTATACTTTAGTATTCAACCTCTAGCTTAGCCACATACAAGCATGATAACTTGGCTAGTGAACAAGTATAGTTTTGGAAAATAAATAAACAGTATAATATAAAAAAACAAATTCGGTGGAAAATTAACATCAAAGAATTTATCTGGGTGCATATACTCCCTAGAAACTTAGATTTGGACGAAAAATTCTTGTTAAGATCGCGACATCGAAATAAATATTGGTTTGGAAGCTTGTCCAAGAGTGACATCGGTAAAAATTGAAAATTACCATCAATCAATTTATCTCTGTGGAAATATACTCCACGAAAACTTAGATTTGGATGAAAAATACTTGCTAAGATCGTGACATGGAAATAAAAATCAGGGGTTTAGAAGCTCGTCCAAGAGTGACATCGGTAAAAATTGAAAATTACCATCAATCAATTTATCTTGGTGGAGATATTCCCCGTAAACTTAGATTTGGACGATAAATACTTGCTAAGATCGTGACATCGAAATATAAATTGGTTTACAAGCTCGTCCAAGAGTGACATCGGTAAAAATGGAAAATTACCATTAAGCAATTTATCTCGGTGGAAATACTCACCGGAAACTTAAATTTGGACCAAAAATTCTTGCTAAGATCGTGACATTGAAATAAATAAAAATTGGTTTAGAAGCTCGTCCAAGAGTGACACCGGTAAAAATTGAAAATTACCACCAATCAATTTATCTTTGTGGAAATATACTCCACGAAAACTTAGATTTGGATGAAAAATACTTGCTAAGATCGTGACATGGAAATAAAAGTCAGGGGTTTAGAAGCTCGTCCAAGAGTGACATCGGTAAGAATTAAAAATTACCATCAATCAATTTATCTTGGTGGAAATATTCCCCGTAAACTTAGATTTGGATGATAAATACTTGCTAAGATCGTGCTATCGAAATATAAATTGGTTTACAGGCTCGTCCATGAGTGACATCGGTAAAAATAGAAAATTAAATCAATTTATCTTGGTGAAAATACTTCCCGGAAACTTAGATTTGGTTGAAATATACTTGTTAAAATATCGTGACATCGAAATAAAAATCAGGGGTTTAGAAGCTCGTCAAAGAGTGACATCGGTAAAAATGGAAAATTACCATCAATCAATTTATCTTGGTGGAGATATTCCCCAAAAACTTAGATTTGGAAGATAAATACTTGCTAAGATCGTGACATCGAAATATAAATTGGTTTACAAGCTCGTTCAAGAGTGACATCGGAAAAAATGGAAAATTACCATCAATAAATTTATCTTGGTCGAAATACTCTCGGAAACTTGGATTTGGATGAACTATACTCTCTAAAATCGTGACATCGAAATAAAAATTGGTTTAGCTGAATAAGCCATGTCTAAGAGTGACATTGGTAAAAAACTTGGATAATGAGTCTTGTCGACGGAGCCAATCATAGTCGTTCGTGAATTCATAATGTCAACCAATCAAATAAACTAGTTTCACTTGATAACCTAACTTCCCCAAACATCCTTGCCAATATTATCGGCTGATCGATCCGATACGACCAATAATGCGATATTATCGGATATTCATATGTATCGTTGATATTTCCTGTTTCGTCCAGATTAAAGGCACATACATGATAAAATCCTATATTATTGGCCAGTATTTTAAAAATTAAATATTGATCTCGGTTCTTTTAATACAAATTTAATTGTAAGAGCTAGCTAGAATTGCTTCTAAGAATATGAATTGGAATTTTAATCAAAAAAATTGCACCAAAAAGCATTTATGATCTTCCAAGGCACTAGCTAGTACCATATCAATCATTTATTATTTTGCTTCTAAGAATATGTGAATTGGGAGTAAAATAGTGCAATGTATTTGACTCAGTAGTAAAGAAAAGATACTACTATATCCAAGGCACTAGTAACAAAGGAATTAGCTAGTACAATAATAAATGCTCCAGTTTGCAGTGGTATTTTTTGATCTTTGATCATTTCTACTTTAACAATTTGTGTAGAATATTCTAATGGGACCCTGTCCTAAATACCAGCCCATCACTAAATACTAGGAGTATATATATGGAACATTCCTATGATTGATTTTTGGATTTTAGGGGTACATTCCTATGGTAGTTGTACTTTGGGACTTCTTGTTATGTGTGACTGAAAGAGAAGTATTATAACAAGAGCCAGTATTGTATACCAGACAAGATATGATAACTTTTGGTCTTATCAAAAACAATAAAAAGTTGGTATAGCCTTATCACACTTATTTTTTAATTTACTTTTTTGGGTAACAAGATATAAAGCAGAGAAAGAAAACAACCTAACATGCTTCTCACACTTTTGACTACCTAAACAAGTATTATTCTTAAATGTTGCAGTATATTTGATCAGAGCAATGAAGCCTTTTTTTATTATTTTTAATTTATTAATTTTTTAGTAAAACATTTTTTTTTTGAATTTATTAACATTTTATTTTTGGTAAAATTTGGGACCATATTATTTGGAAATATATATATATTACCTTAGATAAAAGTGGTTGATTGTACGGAGTAATTGCTCTTGACAGGGTTACTGATAGGGTTATGGGTGTTATCAGACCTTATGGAGTATATTCTCTCCTTCAAAAGCAGTATTTTGTCAATCACCACGCTACTGCTTTTGTCAATCATCATTACGCTTCAGTTTCTCATATTTCACTTCCACTAATCTACGCAATCACAATGAGTATCTTATATTTTGTGCGCATGCAAAAGAAGAAGATCTAGGTAGCCATAATGAGTATCTTGTTGCTTTCTTGGGTACATGCAAAAGAAAAGATAGATCTCTTCATTACTCCTCTTCTTCTGTTTTTCCAAATTAATATAGAGAAGATTATTTTTTGTTTCTAAAATGTCTGTCACATTGGGTTGGCTTGACCCAAATTTGGCATTGGTGCTAAGATCCCTTGTGGTCCAGTATTTCCATAAATTATTACTATATTTCTTCAATTTTGGTTGTGTCTAAATTAAAATTAAAATCTGATAACTATCATAAGGGCTTATGTTTATATAAGGTATATTATGGAAAATTGAATTGTGTTGACTCGACGAGTTAATTAAAATTGATTGATTAACAAATCAATATCAAGCAAAGAATTTGAACACAATGAGCATATATTAAAGAACCAATATTTTTATATTATTCATTCTAAAACTAAACGAAGCAAAAAATACCAACATCCTCAACATTTTTTTTTAAATTAATCAAAATAAATAATTTCTAAAAACAAAAACCACATTATTCGAAAGTTTCTTTGATAATCTGCTCAACTAAAACCATCGCATATGGTACTCGTGTTGCAGCGTTAGCAAGCTGTGCTGGAACTTCAAGTACCTTTTCTTCTAGAGGTGTCTCCCTGGGTATTTTTGTTGTGCCACACACAGTTTCACCAACAGGCTCATTCAAAGGAATGGGAGCATGGACACCATCCATTTCAACAGAAGCAGAAGCAGGAAGAGTAAGATTGTCAACATGAGCTTGAACTTCAGCTAACAGGGGCATGCCAAGAACCTTACACACGCCATCGATAGTTATGGTGATCCTTAGATTTCTTGGTACAACCATTACTATCTTTGGAGTTGTTTTAATCCTCTCGGTATTGTTCTTATTAGAAATCATTTTCTTCGTCTAATATATCAATCTATCTTTTATGCTAGTGTGGTTTGTACGACCTCTTTAATACTCCCTCCATCCTAAATTAAGAGTCCGCTTTGACTTTGTCAAGATATTAAGGAAATCATATAAAATATCATGACTAGCCCTTGACTAGCCTATTTAATGTTATATTATTACCAAAACTAAATTATTAGCTTAAATTTGATAATATTAATATTTTAGGAAATATTTTAAGAAAATAAAAGCACATTTATATTGCTTTTATTATGGAATCCACAATTTAAGAAATATTTTTTCCTCCATTTGATTTTGGTTTCCCACACTAAAACTTTAGAGTCTTTGGAATTTTTATTTGAGAGGGAAAGAAATTGAAAATTGAAATTGTAGATTATTTCCTCTTTAGATATACTCGACCATGGAAATTTGAGATTTTGTCATAAATTTTTTTGATCCTTTCCCATGTATATAGCCATGTTAACCAGTACCCCTAATCAATTACTCCTTCTAAACCTGCAAATCTCTATATTTCTCGTCTCCATAAATGTTATGTAAGAATAAGTAGAAGTTTTATTAGGAATTTTATAACTATCCATAAATGTTTTTATTTAAAAAAGGAATGACAATTAATACAAAGATATAGAGTAAAAACATTTCCTTTAATACGGTGATATTATTTAAGATTTTGATATTAAAAATGATTTTATGATTATTAAAAATGAAGGGTATATTTGATAGTTTAAGGGAAAAGTATATCTATAAACAGAGCGGACAGATAAAAAAGGACATATCAAAGTAGAAATTAGGACAGATAAAAAGGGACAGAGGGAGTAATATATATATATGTATTAGAAAAACCCTAATCTTTTTTAGGTTAGGAACATTATCTCCAATTACCTAACTTAGTTGTATTCCACATATCACCCTCAAGTAAACAAAATATAACAGTTTCCATATCGCTAAATATATGCTCATATACGCGTACAACACCACATTGATTTTAGTATATATATGATTTATCTAAATACGGAAAAGTAGCACGAAAAAATTGCGTAAACACAACCATGTTAATTGAGTACATGGAGTATATGCTTTATCTTACAGTAAATCATAATCATGTACTCTTCGCTAATGTGCATGCCTTGGCTACACTCTTGCCAAATCTGTCGGTATCTGAAGTATCTCTCTCTCCATGATTCACCATGCCTAATCTTCTATGAACAAATTTCTATTTTTGGTGTAATTCCCTCGGTAATTCACACCTACTCAAAGCCATGCGCAACAATTCCCTCCATCCAAGCGCTATAACCATGCCCAAATTCTCTTTTGGTTTTCGTATATTGGTCAACACCATAAATTACTGCTACGATTGGCAATAACAATATATATTGGGATCATTTTTTTCTTCAAAAGATTAATATACTATGGTCATAACCCTAATTTCTTGTCTTCAAAAGATTAATATACTGTGGTCATAACCCTAATTTTTATTTGCAATGGACACATAAATAGAATGTTGATAAACTGGAATAAATCTCACACAAACACGTGAAAATATCTGTTTCTTGTTTGGATCATGAATTTTTAAAGAAGGCATGTTGATTAAGTATGCGACCATTGGCCAAAACGTGTAATGGTTCGCACCCCATCGTATTACGGGGTACGTTAACGGAATAGAAAAAAACGTGAAAATTCCATCATGTGTGTTCTGTGGGGACCCATATTGCATCAATTGGATGTCTATATAATCTTTACTCGTATCTGCTAGTAGCATTCAACAAAAACGAAAGCCTAAATGCTTCTGCATTTAAAATAAAATAAAATATATCACCAGTAATAATAATGAAAATGTTGCCGGATTTAGCTCCCGAGATACTACACCTCCTCCCAAGTACAGAAAGTATTTTGGCAAGCAAATGTGTATGCAAAGAGTGAAATTTTGTCCTTGCAGACAAAAGAATTTGACTCCTTTTCGGTTTCACTCAAAAAATGAGAGAAGAAAAAGTTACGCAACTCTTCTGCAAAGAATAAATGCTGGTAAATTTTATTTTATTTTTTGATAATCTTTGATCAGTATAATAGTGATGGATATGTTTCCGGAATTAACTACATAGGTACTACAGCGCCTCCAAACTGCAGAAAGCATTTTAGTAAGCAAATGTGTTTGCAAAGAGTGAAATAGTGTCCTTGGGGGTAAAAGAATTGGACTCCTTTTTGGTGTCACATCAAATTTTTTTTTTTTTTGCTAGGTCAAAAAGATTTATTGAAGCAAAAAACCGTAATTACAAGAATTACAAAATGGGAGGCTCGAGGCTTCCCCACCCCCATAAACCAAAGGGGCAAAGAAATAGCAACAAAATAACACTAAAGCTCATAAAAAAGCTTCAAAACATCAATAAATAACAAAAAGAGGAAAATTAGAAACACTAAAACCGTCTGTGCCCGTTAGTTACCACTCTAAAATTCCTCTTCTTTGGTAGAAGCCCGGTAATTATTTGTGTCAAGTCAGGATCTCTGTAAGGCCCGTTATATTCATCTTCATAAACATCATCATCATAATCCTCTTCATCCGAAGCATAGTTATCGCCAGGAACAAGCTTGATAGGAGATTGTTTCTTACTAAAAAATTGATCCTTTTTTTTTAACTTTTATTCTATCCAATAAATCCTTTTTTTCCTTGTAAAAATCTCGTCTGTAGGCTGGACTGGTAATGAACTTAGCACGAACTTCCTCATTCTCAATTGTACTTGTCTCTTCAAGCTCCTCTTTGGTTAAAATATTTTCCAAGTCAAAGTAACTGCCAGAAGTTTCCATCTCAAGAGCTAAAAGAGAAACCTCGCGTGGAGATTTCAAAGCGTCCAAACGAGCACGGAAATCAGCTGATTGTTTCTTTAAAACCGGTCCAATCCTTCGCTGCAAAAAACCAGGCCCATCTGTTTGATTTGGATCGGACTTCTCAAAACTGGACTCGCCAGCAACAAGCGAACTAGAATCCTTGGTCTTTCGCAAAGCCAAAATTTTCTCAGCCTTCCTAGCCACTTTCTTTGCTTCCTTTCTGGCTATAATGTCCGCATCAACTTCACCCCAGTCCTTAGAACCAATGCTACCATCCGAATCTTCAATATTCTATTCTATTTCATTTTCCTCCTCATTCTCACTATCCCCCTTAACAGTCTCGGTATCAAGGCCTAACTCGCTGTTAAGAACATCAAAAGTATAACGATTTACAACCAACTCAGAACAAAATACATCGTTCACAATTGGGGTAAATTTGAAAGGCGAGCCCTTATTCTTAGTCCCAACTTGCTGCCAGTCGTTTATAGTTTGTAATAGCTGATTATTACCTTGACTCGACTCATCCTTTTGAACGTCATCGGAAGAAGTATTGTTGCTAGCCTGTGCTGTCTTCTTAGCAGTTGTCCGAGCAGCAATATCTGCACGAGCTACAATAGCATTTTTGCACCTAATCAACTTCATCTGGGCTTCACGGAAATCCATTTCAGAATTAGCCAGCTCTTTCTCTAATTGCTCCTCAAGATCAACGTGAACTGCATGATCTGCATGGACTTGTTTGCTATTGCTTGTTTCATTAGCACCATCATTAACTTCTTGAACAATATCCTGCTTACGTTTCTCATTAACACCAACATTATTAACAACCTCTGGAACAAATAGAATAACTGGGGCCTGCTTACCTTTCTCTTTATTCTTAACTTTCCATTCCTTCATGTTTTTAGGGTTGTTTTCAACTGGATTTTCATCCTCCTTGTCAGTTGACTTCTTTTTCTTGCAATCAGATTTTGTATGCCCAATAATTTTACACAAGGAACAAAATTTAGGATACTTATGAATATCCAAATACTGCCAGAAACCCTTTCCCCCAGCAGTTATATGAATTCTATCTGGGATATGCTTAGCAAAATCCACATCAACCAAAACCGAGGCAAAATACCCATATTCTAGCTTTAGGGTTCTTTCATCAACAACAATAGGAGTTCCCAATATTTTACCAAGAGATAACAGGATTGTTTCAGTCCATAACTCCACTGGAAGTTCCGGAAACATGACCCATACAGCTGCATGGGATGCACGCTGCTTGTTTGGATTGAAACTTGAAAACCAATCTTGTAAACGAAGTACCTGGTTATTAACAATTGCAGCAGGACCATTACGTATCTTTTCCTTGTCTTCTGCAGTTTCTAGCATTATAATGAAAAAACCCTTGCTCATTGGAAGAAACTTAACAGCACGTTCAAGTTTCCAATGATCCAAAAGAATTTTTTTAACTTCTGGAAATTTCAGACCCGTAAAATCCAATCTAGCAATAAAACTATAATCAAATCTCTTGCAACCTTCTTGGAAAAGCTCCCTTGGCACTTTAAAAGCTGGTTCTCCCTCTTTAAGAGTCCCCTTCGGCAATCCAGCTAGGTTAACAGTTGTTGGATTTAGGGTTTTCTTACCCTTCAACATATCAACAAACATAACAGTACTACCAATGGTTTTGGTAGCACCAAATGAAATGGCATCATTACTTACAGATTCAATCATCTCGGATCAACCGAGATTAATCAAGAGAATCGAACCAGAATTTATTTTATTTTATTTTTTTCTGAAAACCTAAATTGCCGGAGCAAACTAGGAGAGAGAAAATTCCTTTCTTAACCGCACCCTCAAAGGTTAATAATTATAACGAGGGTTGGTGTCACATCAAGAATGTGGAAAGGTAAAGTTACTCGACTCTTTTATAGAAAGGAAGATTTCAGCCCGATCGCAACAGCCAACAATCACGACGCCCCGAATGATGGAACCTATGATGATTGGACTAAGTTGCACCCAATAGTTGGATATTACAATGGTCTGGTATGTTTTTATGTTTCACACCACGGCATACAAGATCCTATTTATATTATGAATCCAACAACGGGTGAGCACATCCATCTGGCACAAATATGCGATCCAACACCAACGCCACAAATTAGTTGGGATCGACGATACGTCGTAGGGGGTTTCGGCTATTGTGAACATACCGGTGAATACAAAGTAGTTCGAATTCAAGTGGACGTACACACTCTAGGCGACAACAGGGGATGGAGGAACATCATAGATTTTCCTTTTACTTTTTGGGATTCAGGTGTGTACGCACATGGTTGTATTTTTTGGATAAATCATTATTTTTATGACAATATTCAGATAGTGTCTTTCAATTTGGACAATGAGACATTCCAGTCACATTCGCCACCCCCGCATCATATTTATGAGAATGGTGGTTTCAGTACTCCAAGACTTGGAATGGTCTTGTCTGGAGTTTGCCTTTTATTTTACAACATTCACGATATTTATGATCTCCAGATTGATTTATGGGCACCCATTTTCGATATTGATATTCATGCACGGGTACTCGGTGTAGAATGGAATTGGGAACTTAAGAGGAGCATTGTCTTGGAAGAGCCTTCGAATCTATGGTGGCCACCTTATAAGCTGATAGCCTTGGGAAAGAACAACGACATCTTATTGCAAAACAACCGATGTTTAGCGCGTTATAATGAACTCGCCAGAACTTTGACATAAATTGCGGAGACAAGGTGGCCGGTAAAGGTTAGAGTTATTCCTCACATGAGGAGCGTCGTCTCGTTGAGGAATTTTGGAGGACAATCGGAAACATGTACTGACGATGTCCATGCCACAAACATATTCCGTGTGTAGTGTTATTGTTTTTGTTTTGATCAGAGTAATGTAGTTTGGTGTTCAATATATATATATTTTTAATAGTACTATTTCTCATCTTTGATTTTTTTTTCGTATCTTGTCTGGGCTAAAAGTTGTTTTTGAAATTTGAAGAATCGAACTTGGTCTTATTTTGGTTAATAATGGTTGGTATTTTATTTAATGGAGTTAATGCTTTTAAACATATTCCCGACGAATTTCGAGGGGGACTTTCTTTTATGGTGGTCAATTTGGTATAGAGGGAGGCATTTTTGTATTCCAGTTGTATTTATGGTTATAAATTTTGCAAATCTATAAGGAGACTTTTATGTGTTCATAAAAGTAAATCCGAGAGAGAAAAATAAAAATGTAAAAAGAAGTGAGAATTTGATATGCAAAAGTATAAGTGATTGATAGACAAATCAATGATGATATTCTTGAAAATGCACACGAATGAAAAAGATTTTGTAACTGATGGGGATTTGAGAAGTCGAAAAAAAAAATGTTGATTACGTGACTAGTCGGGATTCTTTTTGTAGACGAATTATAGATTTGAAACTGGTGTTTGACACCAAAACACAAAACCAGAACATAGATGGGCAAAAAAAAAATTAGAGACATATGTAACACATCATTTTAATTTCCAGAATTGTGTTATTACGTCTTCTTTATTAATAAATAACTAAGAAATATAAGAAATACTGATCAATAAGAAACATATTTTGTCAATCTAGTCTCTTTTTGAATCATGAACTATAAATGCCACGTCCTAGTTGTTAGAGCACTGCTTGGTTGAACTCGCATGCGTTGCTATCTCAAGCAAGTTTGTCAATGTTAGTGATCAAAACTATAAGTCTTGATTTTTAGCCTATTTATAGATGTCTCGGACTAGGACATAGATTGTGTAGTTGAGCTTAGACTTCACGGCGCTTATCACTTGAAGACGAAGAACTACTAAGGAGAGCTTGTGGAACTTCATCGACAAAAGGTATGTGGAGACTTAAACTCATCCATCACTTGGAAAGTTTATTTCTACTCTATCTCCTATATTGATACATAAGTTGTGTTACCATATAGTTTTCTCTATACACATTTGAATTTCGAGCTGAGTATATCTCGCTTAGATATTTCTCGAAATATGTGTTGGTAAGCTTTCGCTTCGACCAAGTTCATCTTATATCATGAGAAAATTGCCGAGTAACATCTTACATGGTTTGTGTGATATAATCATTTGGTGTAAGACTTGGAATGTTTCGATAATGATTATTTCAATATCTTAAAAATTGCTTTGATGCTAATAGTGTGTGAAAACGACTATTATCATTATAGAAGAATGTTTCAATGATTGAAATGAAGAGTTGAGATTATGTAACCATATTTTGATATAAGCATATATAGTATGTTCGCACATTAGTGTATAAATCCATAAACTGGGAACCAAGAGTATGCATATGTGTGTATATGAAATTGGTGAAGGAGACAGGTTAAGTATGCGTACCCGTACGCATGCTGGCGGAAGTTTTCCAACCGAAAAATTCTGCTGTGTTTGGGAATTAACAAGCTCTTAACTAGTCACCTTAAGTATGCGTACCCTACGCATACTGGCGGAAGTTTTCGAACCGAAAATTTCTGTTGAGTTTGGAAATTAAACCAAGTCAAATCTGATTGCTTAAGTACGCATACCCGTACGCATACTTAAGCTAGTTACTTTATCAAATCGGTCAGTTCATGAACTAAAACATTTATCAATAAGGAATGCAATCTTTGCAAACCGTGGTTATAATGTTCATGTATTGATTCAAGTGAATCAAACCGATTTTGCTTCGATTGTGTTCTTGTATAAATCCATGAGAATATAACAACTGAACAACTCTTTAACTAGTTTCATTTGAGTCATTTGACTAGTTATGGTTAAGATGAATAAGGTTGATATGAGAGTACTCATATGGCTAACCTCGGTGAACTATTTGTGAACCAACATGGTGTACATGTTTAGGTACGGTTACATAAACCTAAATGAGGGTACATTTCATTTGTGTGTAACAAGCTAAGTTCGATCTAACGGTTGAAAGATATTAGCTTGGTTGAATCAGGTTTTTCATCTAACGGTGAATATTGAATGCTTTGTTATCAAGGTAACTTGGATTGGAAACCCTGATTTGAAAACTATATAAAGGAGAACTCTAGCAACTGGGAAACCTAATCCCCACACCTCATGTGTGTTACTAGTTGCATAACTAGAGTCGATTCTCCTTTAACCTTAGGTTTCTTCTCGAGACCCTGTAGGTTAACGACTTGAAGACTTCATTGGGATTGTGAATCCAGACCCAACTATTTCTTTGTAGTTGTGTGACATTATCTTGTTGTTTCTATCGTGATTGATTTCAATTGTGAAATTGGCTTGAGATTTATATCTCCGATAGGCAAGGTAGAAAAGTAATCACAAAAACCTTCGTCTCATCGTTTGTGATTCCACAATAACTTGTTTCGCTAGTCGATTAAGTTTATTGTGAGGTGATTGATAATACTAGGTTGTTCTTCGGGAATATAAGTCCGGTTTATCTATTGGTTCATGGTCACCTTGATTTATCAAAAGACAGAACAAAAACTCTTGGGTATTTCCGTGGGAGACCGATTTATTCAATCCTATAGACTTTTCTGTGTGAGACAGATTTGTTTATCAAGTCTTCAACTTTGGGTCGTAGCAACTCTTGGTTGTGGATGAGATCGCTAAGGAAATCAAGTGTGTAGTATCCTGCTGGGATCAGAGACGTAAGGAGCGCAACTGTACCTTGAATCAGTGTGAGATTGATTAGGGTTCAACTACAGTCCAGTCCGAAGTTAATTGGTAGTAGGCTAGTGTCTCTAATGGCTTAATACAATGTGGCGTTTTATCTGGACTAGGTCCCGGGGTTTTTTTGAATTTGCGGTTTCCTCGTTAACAAAATTTTGGTGTCTGTGTTATTTCTTTTCCACATTATATTTTGTTATATAATTGAAATATCACAGGTTGTTTTTTAAGATCAATCAATTATAATATCAAACCTTTGGTTGTTGATTTACATTGATTGACACTTGAACATTGGTCTTTGGTATTGTTCAAGCAATTCCTTTTATATTCAATCGGGCTCGCAGATTTCTATTTGCTGATTGCGGATTAAATTAAGAGGTAGAGATATTAAACTCTTTGATATACTTTATTCTAGATTGAGTCTATCTGTCTAGTTGATTCTCTATAAAGTGTATTGGAGTAAGTCCTCTCAGATTGCCAAACGAATTGTTGGGTGTGGTTGTTAGACCCCCGCATTTTCAATTGGTATCAGAGCAGGCAAACACATTAAAGACCTTACAAGTCTGTGTTTGTAGCGATCTGATATGGACAGAGGTGCTATCTCTATAAACGTGCCACCAGTCTTGGATGGCTCAAATTACTTGTGGTGGAAAATTGTTATGCGTACCTTTCTTCAAGCACGAGATTTTCAATCATGGGTTTATGTAGTTAATGGATATGATGCTCCCGTTGTGGAAGTAGGGAATGGGACCGTTCCTAAGGATATTGGTGCATATGACGCTGCTGAGATACTTGCTGCAGAGCAAAACTCCAACGGTTTGAATGCCATCATATATGCCATTACCTCGGATCTTCAGCACCATGTGACTACGTGTACTCGGTATAAAGATGCTTGGGATATCTTAGAAACCGTATTCGAAGGAAATACCAGTGAAAAGGAAGCCAAGCTTCAAAACCTAAATCCCGATTGGGAAAACCTTCGTATGGAAGATGAAAATTCATTTGATGAGTTTAATCACAAAGTGTCTGAAATTGTTAATGCATCTTTTGCATTGAGTAAGACAATTCCTGAAAAGGACATTGTGATGAAAATTCTCAGATCGCTGCCATCTATATACGATTCTAAGAAGCATGCCATCATTGAAGGAAATAACCTTGATGCTCTCTCCAGAAATACGTTGGTTGGGAAGCTAAAGATCTTTGATCATGAGCATACTGATCGCTGTCGTAGGCGTCAAAAATAATTACACTTTCTTACTACTCAAAATATATTATGAAGCAAAAGCAAGAAAAGATCGTTCCCACAAAGAGTTCTAGGTTGTCAATATGTTATGGTTTCTTATAAGTAACAAGGGGGATTTTCTGATTTTATATAACTAAAATAAAAGCAAAGCAATAAAATAAACACGCAAATCAAGGATGTGAAAATATTGGATAAAGGTTTCATCTTCATTAGCAAACAAGTTTTGAATGTATGATTAGAATTCGTATTTAATCTCGTTATCATCAAAATCCAAAGAATACCTTATTGCAAGAATACTCCGTAAATTTCCGAAGTCATCAACACACACATTAGAGTTGCGTATGTGAATTCTACCTAAAGAATAACCTAACGCCTTGCGCTAATTAAGTTCAATTCCTAGGAGCATTAAGTTTCAGAAACAGACTAATCAATGCAATTGTCATACATTGTGCATGACAATTCGGACAAAGGTCAATTTCTACATATGATTACGAGAATGTATCACTACAATCCGTAATCATATCATGCTACTCGTATTCAAGGTTATCGCTCGATGATAAACCCTAAAATAACTATAGATATGGATGTATGTTCAATCAATTCTAGACTTAACTAAACAAACATTCAATCATATTGCAATACATCAATCATGCAATTATTATAACCCGTAGAAATCAAACAATAATATTGAGAGAAAATTAATTCATAAAAATCATAACTTGGTTGCAAAATCCAACTACATCTTCAACCAATAATAAAATCAACCACTTGGGTTTTTGGAAATCATCACAAAGGGTTTAGAAGAATCTATCATGTGAAACCCTAGAAAACAAGTAGAAGCCTCCCTCATGGAGATATCTAGGTTTATAGAAAGAGTTTTCTATTTATATCCTTCTCCCCTTCCAAAAGGATACTCTTTCCAATATTAGGTCTTCTCAAAATCCATCTCCAATTAGTCAACCAATCCCATGTGTGGATAATACCCGTGTGAAAATCTATGTCCAAAAGTGTTCGCCGGAATTGTTGACGTCATCGCCGGAATCTGGCCGGAATGTTGTCATCGGTCACCTGAGAACTGTCACCGGCTAATTCTTGCAGTTGTAGCTTCTCCATTCTCTCTACAAGAACTGCCATGGGAATATGTATTGCATTTGTTCCACTGCAAAGTATCAGCTCCACCAGCATCATTACAGCTTGGCCTGCAACATTTCCAGTTGTCATTGCTTGTAAGTGCAACTGCATCACCTGCACATCAGGCTACATATCTGAATCAATCAACCTCACGCTCTCAGTCGCATCACCAACTTGAACTGCAACATTTACTAGCCTGCAATCTCAATTCAATCACCACTGCAACACCTTGCTGCATCTGCTGCTGCTACAGGCAACCACAATCCATGGCTTGCGGCAACTTCAGTTCATCCAACTGACACCAGCATATCCACCAAATGTGACCTGCAACTGATTCCACTTAGCTCCATCTGCCATACTCATCAGTACCTGCTCTTGCAATCATACATTCATTCTTCATCGCTCAGGCCAATTCCGTTCTCATATTGAATTGCAACTGCATCAACTCCAGATGTGTTGATCTACTACCCCAGCAGCATAGCCAAACATTTAGCTTTCCATTCCTGCAGCGCAAACTCGAACCATTCGCGCATTTGAGTCCCACTCGCCACTGCATTCCCTGTAACTGCAAACTTGACAGCTTCCACTCGGTCTCAATTCCACACTGCTTTCTTCATATTTGACTCGAACCAATCGAAACAGTACCACTTAACCTGCAGTTCCAGCTCAATTCAAACCATCCATCTACATTGCTTGCTGCTTGGTCAACATCATCTCAGGTACAATTCCAATCTCCGGCTTCAACAGCGACAGCAGCAGCTCAGCTGCCATTCTCAACTGCAACAAGGAGTCAAACAATTCACTGTCACATCCATGTCAATTCCTTGCCTTCATTATCAATTCCATCTGCATTCATCTCCAGAACCACCACATTCACATGCTCAACTGCCATCTTCCATTTCCATCAGCTGCTCAAACCCATCATAACCCCCATGTATGGCGCAACTCCAACACGGATTCAACTAGAGCCTCAATTTCTCCTCCATCTTGATTTCTTGTTCATCTCAACCTCTCAAAACCCATTAATACAACATCCATCTCTGATCAGCTTTGCTCCTGCAACACAACCCTGCTTAGTGCAGTCTGATTTCATCCTTGTTTGACAACTTCAGAAGCTCATACCAGTTCCATTTCTGCCAAAACCACCACAACCAGACTCAGCTCAAACCCTTACTTCCTTATTCTTCATTTACATCAACCATCGTACCACCATTACCAATTCAAACCAGAACTGACCCAAATCAGCTTCCAATTCGAATCCAATTCGAACCCATCTTATCGGAAATCAACAACAACCCTTGGTTATCTTCACTGTCTCTGAATCCTCAAATACAAACCCCAACTCTTCATAAATTTGCTCATGTCTTCTATCCATCTGGGACAATCTATTGAACCCATCTCTGTTTACAATTGAAGCTCAGAAACCCTCATTTCGATTTCCATCTTCTCCCTGAGTTCTTCATCTACATCTGTGCTCGAATTCATCTTCACAAATGGAACCATCTTGCTGCCAAATATTCAATTAAATCATGGTAGCACATCTGACTTCTTCTCTTCGATTTCATCCTCGATTTACAACAGCCACAGTTTCTTTTCATCATCTCTTTTAGTGAACAAATGATTGTGAGAAGATAAACTTCTCTGACCTTAAGGATGCGTAGGAATAAGGCTAGTGGATATAGCCACCCTGATGAAGCAGATAAGGGTCAACCAAATAATTAGACACCCACTCATTAGTTAAGGGACACTAAGATCTGCCTCTTGCTTCTCTAGACTAAGCCATATTGGTTGTGGTTGTGGTTGTCTCATATCATTTGCTTGGTTCAGCATCGCCTCCAATGGCAGTTGCACATGAGAATTGACGCTTTTGCTCTTTATGCTCCAAATGGACGCTTTCTTCTTCTTTCGCTCATAATGACTCCAAAGTACCTAAACACTCAAAAGTAAACATAAGATACATAATTCACACGAAAACTCGCAAAGAAAGCATAAACAATAGATAAATATCAAGGCGTTTACAACACCTATCACATACACCCAAAATTAGAAATGTTGCCTTCAAAGCACAAAGGAACACTAAATTACTTGACAAAAGTAAAAGTGTTTATGTATATGAGAATGATCTTTCTGAGACTGATTCATCAGATGAAGATCTTGAAAAATTGATGAGGTTGTCAATCTATCAATAATAATTCTCTTATGCTACACAATCCTATAAAGAAGTAGTGAGGCAAGTCGAGTTCGAATCCACAGGGAGGTGTGAGTTTTAAGTTATTATGTAAGACAAATTGTTGTTGTTGAAAGACACAAATTCCGAAAATTGCAAAGTTTGTAATTCAAATTATGAGATGAAATTGACTAGAGATTCATTCGCCACTACCAAACAAGATATTATTAATCATACAAGTTCTACCTCCATTTAATTTCGATTGTTAACAACTTTTAGACAAGTTATAAGTTCAACCAATCTTTAGACTCCAAAAATCACCACATAGAATAAGTTCTCTTGCGGATTCTGATCAAGTGAACCACCTAAAATAAGTTCTCTAGGTCAGTTCCAGGCCAAACTTACCAGACTCGAAAACCCATTTAAATCTCCTCCATATCCCAACAACATCAATACTTCTTTCAAGCACTTCTCCTTGTGCTAAGAACAATCAACAGAACTTCACCACCAGTAAGTCACAGAACAGCTGTATACTCTCAGCTTCGAAGAACTCTCTCTGCTCTATCAGGCGTTTTGTCAAACAGTTATTGAGCATAATGCAGTGCTATTGTTGTTCATCAATAATTCATCTTATCTAGCTCTCCAATTCCTGCAGATTCAAATCTGACGCAAACCCATAGCTCCATTCAGTGTGAACTAGTCTCAATCACCGTCTTTTACTGCCACAATCCACCACAGCAACATCACTTCCTAGCTGTACGGACAGAGAAAAGAGGGGATGTACGAAATCATTCTTCCTGGCTCTCTTGAGTTCAAATACAACCCAAACTTCTTCAATGACACTAGCCCAACTTCCTTGTCCATCTCGAACTCCCATTTCTTCAAAAACAGTCATCAAAACTCTCACAATTAGCAGCTTCAGATCCCCTTCTCTGCTGGTGTTTTCTCGTTCTCATTCTCCGCTTCAGTTCACCTCTCAACCTTTGGCAGACGAGCATTTAGTCGTGGCTAGCAGTGACGACAACAGGTCTTGGAGCAACGACAATTGGTTTTCACTCTCCTTTCTCTGCTTGTAAATTAGTTTCTCAAATTGGTCCAGGAGAGACCTAATTTCTGGGGAACTTAGGCGGAAGCCTAAAAAAGAAAAAAAATTTACCGCCAGGCCCACAATTAATTTCTGATACAGTTGCACCCATAATTATTTAAAAATATTTAAAACATACTGAAAGACTCTATTACCCTTCATCGTTTTTGGGCATAATTTTTTTTCTTCTCCGCCGGTTTCTTTCTCTATTCCTCCATTAATCTCTGTAACGGATCTGCAAAGATTTTTTCTCCATCATTTAAAGAAATAAATCATTTAAAATCGATGATTCAAAGAAGTAAATCATTTTTGACTAAACCCTAGAATATATTTCAACAAAAATGGATGAAACAGACGAAGAAGAAAAAATCAAGTAGAAGAAACAGAAAAAAAATCAATTTCAACAAAAATGGATGAAAAATCAATTTCATACTCTAAAAAACCAACCTAGAAACTACTTACAGTTTACAAATTCTAGAAACAACATTTCGAAAAAAAATGAACGAAACACAAACAAAATCAACATTTTATTTTTCTTTGATACTTTCACTTTCAATTAACGAAAAATAAATGTGCATAACCAGTTATGCAGTACAAAAAAAAAAGTGCATAACTAGTTATGCAGTACAAAGAAAATGTGCATAACAAGTTATGCAGTACAAAAAAAAGTGCATAACCAGTTATGCAGATGCATAAGACATTATGCAGTACGGAACAATGTGCATGACTAGTTATGCAGATGCATCAAAGGTTATGCTTATCATAAATCACTGCAGATGCAAAAAGAATATGCATAACTAGTTATGCAGTACAAAGAAAATGTGCATAACAAGTTATGCAGTACAAAAAAATGTGCATAACCAGTTATGCAGATGCATAACTTGTTATGTGGCATAAAAATAAATGTACATAACCAGTTATGCAGATGCATAACAAGTTATGCAGTACAGAAAAAATGTGCATAACTAGTTATGCAGTACAAAGAAAATGTGCATAACCAGTTATGCAGATGCATAACTTGTTATGTGGCACAAAAAAAAGTGCATAACCAGTTATGCAGATGCATAAGACATTATGCAGTACAGAACAATGTGCATAACTAGTTATGCAGATGCATCAAAGGTTATGCTTATCATAAATCACTGCAGATGCAAAGAAAATGTGCATAACTAGTTATGCAGTACAAAGAAAATGTGCATAACCATTTATGCAGATGCATAACTTTTTATGTAGCACAAGTAAAATAAATGTGCATAACCAGTTATGCAGATGCATAAGACATTGTGCAGTACAAAACAATGTGCATCAAAGGTTATGCTTATCATAAATCACTGCAGATGCAAAAATTAAATGCATAACTAGTTATGCAGTACAAAGAAAATGTGCATAACAAGTTATGCAGTACAAAAAAAATATGCATAACATCTTATGCATGTGCAATCAAAGACAACACAATGAACTAGATCAGTAGGATACACTCGTGAATGGAGAAATCATGTTTTATACTATAAAAATGCTACTGATGATTCACATAATTAAACTCTCTGGACATTTATCAAAACACTACAAGAGCAGAGAATGGTGAAATCTTACCTTTTGCTGTAAGATACCGAATATGAGGGGGACGAAGATTATCAAACAAAACACCATTAATCTTATCATTCTATTTTTATGGAAATGAGGAAAGTTGGATTACCAAAGAGAAGAAATTCCAAATATGAAACAGAAACCCTAGTTTTATTGAGAATATTATTCAGAAAAGGATTTGGGAAAAGATTTTACAAAGAGAAAAATCCAAATGTTAAAAACGAAGAATCGGAGTTCACCATTGTTTTCTTCTCGCTTCTCTCTGTTCGTCGCTCGAAGAAAAGGGTAGTTTGGCCTTTTAAAAACTGAGAAGCAGAATTTCATAAATTATGGGTCTGCTACGAAATTTTGACGGGAAAATGGGTGCGCGCCTGAACTTTTCTGTCCGTGGGTTTGACAGTGAAAAAATCTGGGAGAATGGGTCTCCTTGTAGTTTTCACATTTCATCTCTTGTACGGCCCTTTTTAGCACACACATGCCAACAACACAAGGTTTTGTAAACAGGCCCCTTTCCGGACTATGTAGTCTATGTTAATGGGCCGCTGGCTTGGTTTACCTGCCAGAACTGGGAAGATAGTTAGCTACTCCCGCTGGCTTGGTTTATAGACTATGTAGTCTATCTTAATGGGTAGTCTTTGTTTTCACAGTCTGATTCTTCCTGTGCTTTGTAACTCAGGACGCCAACGATTCCGAGCAATGCTTTAGCGCCATTTTCTTTCATTTGTGCCAAACCATGCGAAAGTACCTAAAAACATAAAAAGCAAACGTAATATGCAATTTTACAAGAAAAATAACTTAGAAAAATGTAAGAAACCGATACTAGAATTAGGTGTTTTAGACACCTATCACAAATCAGTCTCTATGATCACAAGACAGTTTAGGGATCTTCTATTGAAAAGAAGTAAACGGTTTTCCGGAGACAAACTTAGGTCGTCAGTTAAACCTCACAATCGCATTCCTCCTAAAAACATGGATGCTGATGAGGCTGATGACGAGGATATGCCACAGTGCTTTAAGTGTAAAGGTTTTGGTCATTTTGCAAATGAGTGTCCGAACCGTAGAAAATACACTAGAAACAAAGGTCTTGCTGCAACTCTTGATAAAATGTCTAATCAATATGATTCCAATGAAGACGAAAAATTGAGTGTTGCACTTCTTTGTGAAGATATCGATTTTGATAATTGTAGCAATACATACATCAATCTTGATATTCTTCCAGAAGAAAATTCAACTAATCTGGAAGAAAAAATTGACCTTCATGTTGGAAACTCTCTGTCTGATTTTTCAGGTTCCACTCTGTGCCTAGCAGCTTGCACATCTCAGGAATTTGAATCATCTTATCCATTGACATGCTCTTATTGTTCACTCAAGGGTCATGAATTTTCAAAGTGTTTCAAGTATAAACACAAGATGAGACATGTCAAGAAACTTCAACGAAGAGCAAATCGCCTAACAAACAAGCTTAAACTTGTTCAAAAACCACTGAGGTATGTAGGATTTTATATCCTCTTTGAAGAAGTTAGTTTCCAAAGATAAGACAAGACCATTAGAAAAGAGAGTTTGGTCTAAACATTTTGATAGACAGGGTTCTATGAATTCCTTTCAAAAAGGTTATGGTGGACAAATTGTTGTTCACCGCAGCATAACTTAAATGTGTTGCTTTGGTGCATGTTGTCTCATGTGCCTGATCAAAAGAGACAAGATTGTGCACACCTCAGGCTTTAACAAAAGAAAAGTATTTTTGTTTTTGCTTTCGTTTGCAAATTTGGAATTCTTTCTGTTAGAGCATTGCTCGGTCGAACTCGCATGCATTGCTATCTCAAGCATGTTTGTCAATCTTAGTGATCAAAACTATAAGTCTTGATTTCTAGTCTACTATAGCTAAGTCTTGGACTAGGATAGAAAGTGTAGTTGAGCTCAAGAACTTCATGACAATCATCATACAAGACGAAGGACTACTCAAGGAACTGGTGGATCTTCATTGACTAAAAGGTATGTGGAGACTTGAACTTATTTGTCACTCAAAAGTCTATCTACTCTATCTCCTATTTTGAGACAAAAGTCGTTTTGCTATATAGATTTTGATTATACACATTTGTTATTTCGAGCCGAGTTTATCTCGCCTATCTATTTCTCGAAATATGCGCTGGTAAGCTTTTGCTTTGGCCAAGTTCTAATATGATAGAGAATGTTGTGAGCGTAATTGATTAAGATAAAGATGAGATGAATACAAGACAAAGATGAGAATATATATGTTCTCTCCTCTCGACTCAATTCTCACTGAGACTCTCGCAATACTTACGTGTTGTTAGCACATACAAGATTCATATGACCTGTACACTAACATTACACACGCTCACAACATTCTCTATCCTATTAAGTTCATCTTTACCTAGTGACGAAAGTCATGTTATGTTTCAATCACTTTGAAAATTGCTCTGACGAAAAATGGTTTGTGAATAAAAACTATATAACGTCCTCTGAGAATGTTTCAATGATTGAAATGAGAGTTTAGATTATATAAACAATGATGGATATAAGCATTGTGTGGTAACACATATATGTAAGTCCCTTTTCCTTGAACCGAAGTTTGCGAACTTTGTTGATCAAGTGAACCGGAATAGTGGCGTGAGCTAAGTCCGTGAACCCAGTCCGAGAACTGGCGGAAGTTCTTGACCCGAGAATATCAGCTGGAGTTTGTGAACTCCTTCCGGGAACTTAAGCCCGCGAACTAAGTTTGCGAACTTGAGTTGGTTATATCTAAAAACGATTGTTTGTGAACTTATTCATATTAACTAAGGAATGCTAAATACAAACTGTAGCTATATAGTTCATGAACCGATTCGAGTAAATCAAATCATTTTTGCTTCGATTGTGTCTTGTGTAGTTACGTAAGATTTCCTTGCAATTGAACAACTCTCTAACTAGTTCATTTGAGTCATTTGAACTAGTTATGGTGAAGAAGAACATGGTTGATATGAAAGTGCTCATATGTCTAACCATTGGTTAACTATTGTTGAACCAACAAATGTTCATGTTTGAGTACGGTTACATAAACCCAAAATAGTACATCTCATTTGTGTGTAACAAGATAAGTTTTCGATCTAACGGTTGAAAGATATTAGCTTGAATCTAATTAGGTTTTCATCTAACGGTGAATATTGAATACTTTGTTACCAAGCTAACATTGATTGCAAACCCTAATTTGAAAGACTATATAAGGGAGAACTCTAGCAACTAGGAAAATTAATCCCCACACATTCTGTGTGATACTAGTTGTATTAGCTAGAGTCGATTCTCCTTTAACCTTAGGTTTTATTCTTAAACCAGGTTAACGACTTAAAGACTTCATTGGGATTGTGAATCCAGACCGATACTACTTTCTCGTAGTTGTATGATCTGATCTTGCTGATTCTATCATTTTGAGTACAATCGTAACAATTGGCTTGAGATCTTTATCTCCGATAGGAAAGATATAAAATTAGTCACAAACATCTTCGTCTCATCGTTTGTGATTCCACAATATCTTCTTTCGCCGCGTCGATTAAGATTATTGTGAGGTGATTGATAATACTAGATTGTTCTTCGGGAATATAAGTCCGGGTTATCAATTGGTTCTTGTTCACCTTGATTTATCAAAAAATACGGAACAAAAACTTGTAGGTTTATATGTGGGAGACATATTTATCTATTCTGTAGACTTTTCTGTGTGATAAAAATTCGTTTATCAAAGTCTTCGACTTTGGGTCATAGCAACTCTTAGTTGTGGGTGAGATCAGCTAAGGGAATCAAGTGCGTAGTATCCTGCTGGGATCAGAGACGTAAGGAGGGCAACTGTACCTTGAATCAGTGTGAGATTGATTGGGGTTCAACTACAGTCCAGACCGAAGTTAGTTTGTAGTAGGCTAGTGTCTGTATCGGCTTAATACAGTGTGGTGTTCAATCTGGACTAGGTCCCGGGGTTTTTCTGCATTTGCGGTTTCCTCGTTAACAAAATTCTAGTGTCTGTGTTATTTCTATTCCGCAATATTATATTTTGTTATATAATTGAAATATCACAGGTTGTGCGTTTGATTCAATCAGTTGAAAATCCGACTTTAGTTGTTGATTGAAATTGATTTATCCTTGAACATTGGTCTTTGGTACCGTTCAAGTGATTTCTCTTGTATTCAATTAGAGTCGCATATTTCTATTTTCTTGAGTAAGAATTGAATCGAGAAAGAGAGATATAACTCTTTGATATACTTTATTAAGATTGAGTCTTAATGATTCTCTTGAAAGTATATTAGAGTTTGTCCATACAGATTGCTAAGCGAAATATTGGGTGTGGTTGTTGTACCCCCGTTTTTTCGATTGGTATCAGAGCATGCAAATACCTTAAACCTGATAAGTTTGTGTTTGTTCGGTCCTTGAAATTTTTCTCATGGGAAATTTCTTTGGAAAACTTGCTCTTGGCATCTGTAACGCACGCCAGGATTCCTTGAAGATTGTTCAAAGATTATTGTGGGTAAAACCTCCGGTTTCGCATAATAATCTCGATTCATCTAAAAAGGATAAATTAGATGATGAGATTCGGTCTAAAGGAAAAAAATAAAAAGAAGGGAAGATTGAGGAAACATTCATCGCGCTCAAAGATATGGACTCTCACTAGATTAACTCTCAATCATTTTGAGGAATACTATCATAATGGATCAATTGACAAAGATCTATTCAGAGCATTCGAAAATGTTTTTAAATTCTTAGAAAAACATAATTCTTTTAAGTCTAAGAAATATCTTGATAAAGGTCCTGTACATACAAACAATACTGTACGGACTAAAAATCGGAAGAATCTTCCTTCTAGTCATCCAAAGAGAAAAATAGAAACCTCAGTCAACCCTAATTATCATCATTATTATGATTATATCACTGGTACCTTTCACAAATATCAACCGGAAATGGTGCATGAGAATCTCTCTTCACATCTCACCACCTGGTAACTTGATTGGCGTTACCCCATTTGTATATATTCTTGAAATGGGGGCAAGAACGGTTTTCTTTGTGTGTACTTGGGTTAATGTTTTCTTTTCTCATAAGCTTGTTTTCTTATCTTGGTTTTCGAAGGCCTAAGAAATCCTACAATTCCTTTTGCGGGTCGCGGTCTCCTAAACGGGTACAAGCCCATTAGCTGGGCATATAAAAGAAGGAAGTTCGCGTACCTTCTCCTTCATTCCAACAGTCCGCGTACGTGAACACCTAGGGTTTTTGTGGTTTCTCCATTAAAACTTCTTTGAAGAAATCAAAAGAAAGGGTGTTCAAGGTTCATTCCAAGTAAGTGTTTTTCTCTTCCTTCTTGATTTTAGAACCTATGATGAATTCTAAGAGCTCAAAAAGAAGTTCTAAAAGCTCAAATACCACCAGCATGGATTTTTCTTGTGACCAAAATTCTCTTAGTATTAGGTTTGTGAATAATTCTTGTGCTGGAATTTTTGAAAAGATTTCATCTAAAGGTTTTATCCTAGAAAAGAAATTGGATCTTTCTAGTGGGCATGAGGAGGATTTAGCTTGCTTTAAAAAATTCAATCTTGGAAACATCTTTGATGGGCTTGGTCAAGGATTTGATTCTCTCACAAGAATTTTTTATGCCAATGTTTGAGGGTGAAAACAGTTTCTGCTGGTTTCGGTAATTTCGTGTGTTGTGGGTGAGAAACGAGCTTAAACCCTAAACAATGTACTGCAAGGGAGTACTTTAGATTCAAGAGATCAATCTGTATAAATCCGACCTAAACCAAGAAATGGCCGTTCCAGACTTCCAGACTTGTTTCGGTCACAAAGTGAAGGAGAAGGGTTGGTTTTGGAAAGGGAAGCGAAGAGAGTGTTGAGACCAGAATAGTTGATTGTGGAAGAGTAGTTGTTTAACTTGTATCAGAAAGTGAAATCTAACAGATGGGAAAGCTAACAAGTGATTTCTGAGTGTTGTATGCTCCTGACCAAAACTTGTTCTTTGGTGGAAATAGGTAAGACCTATTTATACAAGTCAAAGTGAAACGTACTCTGGTCTCGTAAGAAATATAAACGGATGAGTAAATGGGAGGAGGTGGTAATTGGTAACGCCTGGAATTGATGTTCCATAATGGAGGAAAGTGTTTCACCATTACTCCCTGTATTTACTAACCGCCTCATTCTTATGACACTGTCTTGTAACGGGCGTAGTGTACGCCACACGATGTAAACCGCCAAACTAATACCCCAATGAGCATCCCCCAGTTTGTGACATGCGTTGATGTCTCGAGTGTTTTCGTGGAACACGATTAGCATGTTGTTGTTGTTTGGAAAGTTGAGCTTGGGAGACTTACCGGCTCGGTGGTGACCCTCGACGGTCGAGATTTTGCATCTTGAGAGGAAGGGTAGCCGTTGATTATTGCAACCTTTCGTTTGGTAGCCAGTGGCATGAAAGTATGGCCGGCGTGGCTTTGACATAGTTTAGGCGTGTCCAAGCTAGGATTTAGGCATAGTTTAAGCGCGGCCCAAAGTAGGGCTTGGCGTTGGGCCAAAGGTTTCCACGCGTTAGCTGGTGACCTTGAATGGCTAAGATCTGTATCTCAGATGGAAGGATGGCCGTTGATTGTTTCAACCCTTCATTTTGTCAGCCAACGGCACGAAGGAAAGGCTGGCATGGTTTTGGCACAACGGTGCGGCTGGCATGGTTGGCATGCCTTGGCGTGGAGATGTGGCTGGCACGACATGCCATTGGCATATGTGGCATAGTTGGCATGCCTTGACGCGGAGATGTGGCTGGCACGACATGCCATTGGCACACGTGGCATGGTTGGCATTCCTTGACGCGGAGATGTGGATGGCACGGAAGGGCATTGGCACATGCGGCATGGTTGGCATGCCTTGGCGTGGAAGGTTGCACGGCATTCCATTGGCACATGTGGTGCGGCTGGCATGGTTGGCATGCCTTGGACAGCTGAGATCCGCATCTCAGATGGAAGGGTGGCCGTTGATTGTTGCAACCCCTCGTTTGGCAGCCGGCAGCATGGTTTAGGGCCGGCATGGTTTTGGCATAGTGTAGGCGCAGCCAAAATTAAGGTTGGGTGCAAACCGTGATGTTTTGCCTTGGGATGCAAGTTTCCATGCGTTTGGTGGCGAACTTGGACGGCTGAGATATGCATCTCAGATGGAAGAGTGGTCGTTGATTGTTGCAACCCTTCGTTTGGCATCCAACGACATGGTTTAGGGCCGGCATGGCTTTGGCATAGTGTAGGCGCGGACAAAATTAGGGTTTGGTGCAAACCGTGATGTTTGGCCTTGGGCCGCAAGTTACCATGCGTTTGGTGGGGAACTTGGACGACTGAGATCTACATCTCAGATGGAAGGGTGGCCTTTGATTGTTGCAACCCTTCGTTTGGCAGCCAGCGACATGGTTTAGGGCCGACATGGCTTTGCATAGTGTAGGCGCGGCCAAAATTAGGGTTTGGTGAAAACCGTGATGTTTGGCCTTGGGCCGTAAGTTACCATGCGTTTGGTGGCGAACTTGGACGGCTGATATCTGCATCTCTGATGGAAGGGTGGTCATTGATTGTTGCAACCCTTCGTTTGGCATCCAGCGACATGATTTAGGGCCGACATGGCTTTGGCATAGTGTAGGCGCGGCCAAAATTATGGTTTGGTCAAACCGTGATGTTTGGCCTTGGGACGCAAGTTGCCACGCGTTTGGTGGCAAACTTGGACGGCTGAGATCTGCATCTCAGATGGAATGGTGGTCGTTGATTGTTGAAACCCTTCGTTTGGCAGCCAACGGCATGGTTTAGGGCCGGCATGGCTTTGGCATAGTGTAGGCGCGGCCAAAATTAGGGTTTGGTGCAAACCGTGATGTTTGTCCTTGGGCCGCAAGTTGCCATGTGTTTGGTGGCGAACTTGGACGGCTGAGATCTGCATCTCAGATGGAAGGGTGGTCGTTGATTGTTGCAACCCTTCGTTTGGCATCCAGCGGCATGGTTTAGGGCCGGCATGGCTTTGGCATAGTGTAGGCGCAGCCAAAATTAAGGTTTGGTGCAAACCGTGATGTTTGGCCTTGGGACGCAAGTTGCTATGCGTTTGGTGGCAAACTTACACGGCTGAGATCTGCATCTCAGATGGAAGGGTGGTCGTTGATTGTTGCAACCCTTCGTTTGAAAACCAGCGACATGGTTTAGGGTCGGCATGCCTTGGCGCGGAGACGTGGCTGGCATGGTTTTCCATCGACACGGTGGTGCGGCTGGCATGGTTGGCATGCCTTGGAGCGGTGACGTGGATGGCATGGTTTGCCATTGGCACGGTGGTGCGGCTGGCATGGTTGGCCTGCCTTGGCGCGGAGGTGTGGCTGGCACGGCATGCCATTGGCACATGTGGTGCGGCTAGCATGGTTGGCATGCCTTGGCGCGGAGGTGTGGCTGGCAAGGCATGCCATTGGCACATGTGGTGTGGGAATTAGGGTTTGGCCTATCGAAACCCTAATTAGTATTAAAAAAGGTACCCTGGTAATTTTCTCACAGATATATTAAAGGGTTCAATAAATGGTCTTAGTAGAGACATTATTACTCAAGTTCTGTGACGTCACTGTCTGTCTAGGGTTTTACGATTTTAACCCCAAGTTCTGCTCGGAACAGGGGCATTGTTGCGAGGTAAGCATAAGATGGTGGCAGACAAGGACGGAATCGAAACGTAAATCATGCAAGATGATCAGGAAGATCCGTCTAACGTTTTTCTGGAAGTAAGGAGAATATGTGATCCTCGTATTTGGCGGCTTTGCGTAAATTCTGTTTGTGGTACTGCAGGTTAGGAACGGAGCCGCTAGTGTAGATTTGGTGTGAAGGGAAGCTGCTAGCACTGGTCGGCTTGGAATGGGAGCCGCATGTATCGTGCGGCTTGGAAAGGAGCCGTGAGTGTTGGATTGGCTTGGAACGAGCCGTCAGCATTGGTCGGCTTGGAATGGGAGCCGCAGGTATCGTGCGGCTTGGAACGAGCCGTCAGCATTGGTCGACTTGGAATGGGAGCCGCAGGTATCGTGCGACTTGGAAAGGAGCCGCTAGCACTAGATCGGCTTGGAATGGGAGCCGCTAGCATAAATTTGGCGCGGGCGCTGATCTAATGGCCTGGCATGGCGTGAGCGTTGGCTTCGGGAAGATAACAACTTGCTTCAGTTCTGTGGGAAAATAACGACGACTTCGGGAAGATAACAACTTGCTTCAGTTCCGTGGGAAGGTGACGACTGGCCTCGAGAAGATAACAACTTGCTTCAGTTCCGTGGGAAGGTGGCGAATGGCTTCGGGAAGATAACAACTTCCTTCAGTTCTGTGGGAAGGTGACGAATGGCTTCAGGAAGATAACAACTTGCTTCAGTTCCGTGGGATAATGACAACTTTGTCTAAATTAGGTTTAGCATGCCAAAACTCTAATTAGCGCCCCTTACTAGAATCGTTGTAGAATTCTCGTACAAACTCGGATTTTGATGGTCCGCCCTCCATTTTAATCGGAAAAGAATTTCATATCTTCCTACACGAGAATATTTAGGTTTTGAGCTCGTTTAGGAGGTGAAAACGGCCCGACAGTGAAACTCAGGAAGAATTCAGGAGGGATGTTGCGGGCCCGGGGTATCATAGTCGCGCCGAGTCATCTATTCCCGTTCATGGAGCAAGAAGGAAACTTTATTCAGTGCAAAATCTAGAAACTCTGTCTGTATGAAAAGAGGTATTGACCTTCTTCTATTTTCTGTTTCTCGTCCGGATCCGTGCTTTCGTCTGCAGTGTCTCTCCAGTGGATTCCATAATTTACCAAATTCCATTGCATTCTTGGGAAGGATGGATGTGGTTGCATTGTTGGTCCATCCTTGATTTTAGGTTGTTCAGTGCCTGGACCTTCTGATCGCGATGACAATATGTTGTGGATGCTTGTATGGTCGAAATCTTCTGGAGCCACTAGATGAAATAGATGAGTTGGGAGACGTTTCGTTGCCGACGTGCTGTTATCAAGTCTTCAAGGACTTTATTCCAAGAGACATCCTTTGAACCATCTTCTGAATCTTGGACTATCGTATGGAATGGGATGCGGTGAGCAGTCCCCAGTTATATTTCTGTTAGATCCGACGGCACGGCCGAACATGTGAATGTATCTCTGTGGCGTGCTTTTGGAGTCTTCGATGCACATGTATGGCTTCGTGTTGAGAAATTCCTGCGGATCGTAAAACTTCAACAGTGATAATGTTGAAATCAGAAATAACCTGGTTGAGGGGGGTGAAAGCGCCCCGTGCTGGTAGTCCCCATGTGTAGCCTACTTTCATTGCATCGCCTTGAATCCACGTCCACGGGTTTTGATACAAGCTTATTTTACTCTTCTGGATGTGACGCTGGGATGCTCAGAATATCACATGGATGAAATACTCTGGATAGTAAAGTGGTAAAAATAAGAGAGTTATGTTGTTTATCGTGGATCCCTCTGCTTCTTCAGGAAAATGTTCCAGCCGCGTCTCTGGGGTTATCTCATGAATCTTTGATGGTCATCGGGATGGACTGCGATGAGCAGTCCCCAGTCACACTTTTCTTTAGTTTCTGAAGTTGTTTCTTCTTAGCAGGCTTGGGATCCACCGCGGTCTTGTAAAGTGTTGCAGGCGTCTTCTAGACAGAGAGGTGATGATATTTTTACGCTGCACCCTTGAAGAGTAAATGACCTCGTCGTGACTATGACCTTTTGGTTGACCGTGTCTTCTGAGCTTTGACAGTGAAGGGATTCTGTGTAGATCCTCAGTCCCCAAATGTAGTTTACATGTTTCCATCTTTGTAGTGATCGTGCTTTGGCGAAGCTCTCGCTGGTATCAACAAACAAGCGGCACCAGTTCTCGGCAGCAGATGTGATCAGAAGAGACTACATTGTCATGGGAACAAAATAGGTTGGCTGGATGCATAATCGAGCAAACTGTCCATGACCACGAGCTTTGGCGGGAAGGACGCGTTGAAGCGGCTTCGGTTCTTGGAGAGGACGTTGAAACTTATAGAGCAGAAACGCTAAAGCTTTGTCTTCGGATCCTGGAGCAGCTTTTGGAGAGAACATTGAAGCGGAGCGGCTGCTGAAGCGAACGTTGAAGCGGAGCCACTGCTGGAGGACGTTGAAGCGGAGAGGCTGCGCCAATCTGTGTGTTTTAAAACTGGACACCCTTCAAGCTAACAGTGGTCAGGAGTCCCCAGTTCCATCTATCAATCGTGCTTTCTAAAAAAGGTTGGGGTTTGAGAACGGCTTCCTGGATGGAAACAGCTGCTTTCCTGACGTAGTGCGGTTGAGGGCTGCAAATATGTCTTGACGTTGTGCCTTAGGTAAATATATAATCTCACATAAATGTTTCATCATAGACTGCACGATTTTGCGGGCGAAGTCCCCAGAAATCATGCATCTCCTGACAGGAAAAGAGTCTTTGTGAACTCAGGGGGTTGCTGATTTTCTTTGCTTCAATTTTGGAGAAGTCATTCCTGATCTTTACGTGTAATGAAATTAGATTGTTGATTCCCTTCTATTGGGCATTCAAGAGCAACACTGGAAGGATGCAAGTTGCTGGCGCTGTGAAGATACAAGTTTTTAGCGCTGGAAAGATGCAAGCTGCTGTAAAGATGCAAGTTGTTAGCGCTGGAAGGATGCAAGCTGTTAGTGCTGGAAAGGATGCAAGCTGTTGTAAATATGCAAGCTGTTAGCGCTGAAGGATGCAAGTTGTTAGTGTTGGATATGCAAGCTGCTGGCGCTGGAAAGATGCAAGATGTTGTAAAGATGCAAGCCGTTAGCGCTGGAAGGACGCAAGCTGTTACCGCTGGAAAGGATGCAAGCTGCTGACGCTGGCTTGGCGTGGACGCTAGCTTGGCATGGACGCTGGCTTGGATTTGGTATGGCGCGGACTGTTGGCTGGGCATGGCGCGGACTGTTGGCTTGGCACGGCGCTGTCTTGGCACGACGCTGGCTTAGCGTGGCGCGAACTTGTTCTTGCGGGCCCAGTTGCCTCTTTCCACACGTAGCTCAAACAGGAAATTATTTCCTTATTCAAATTCCAAAAGTGTTATGCTTATGAAAGGGGTTGGCTCTCCTTTTTATCTTGTATCTTTATTATCACGTCCTGATGTTAGCGGTAGCGTGGTAGCAATAAAGTGGACAAGCATATTCCAACTATGTACTCCAGCGTTTCTCTTTCAATTTTCTCTCTTGTTTTCTTGTGTTGGTGCAAACCCTAGCCATAGGTATGCCTTCCATAAATCTGTAGAAATATTTTTCTTCTAAACTGGTGTGTAAACCCTAGCCATGGGTATGCCTTTCATAAAATTGTAGAAATACTTCATCATAAACAATTCCTCTTCGAATATCACCGTAGTAACGTCGGCTACCTCATGAATAGTGACGGGTAATCATTATTATGCAAAGTAGGCATGTACGGATAGGTGACTGTTTTTTTTTTGAAAGGCAAACAGAGCGCCTGGTTTATGGTTTGATTTGAATTGATAGATAACTGTTATCTATGAGGGTTTTGGATTATTCTTTTAGAATGAATTATTTTAGAATAATGTTGTTTTGGTCATGACTATAAGTAGCATAAGTATCCCAGGAAAGCCATGGCATTGTGAATGTTGTGCGACAGTAGAAAGCATGAAATGAAACATGGGAACAATATGGCTATCGTTTTTTATCATCTCTGTGAAGATTTGAAGTAGTATACCATGTACTTTGTCTAGCAACACTTACTCGGTTTTCCGGATCTCCTAATGAAAAATGGATCTTCCGGGTGCAAGTCTGAGTTTTGTGTGAAGCGCCGTCGTGATCGTGAAAAGTTTATGATAATCGATTCGTCGATCCCTGGGCGGATCGTTTGCTTCTACCATCTTGGAAGTCCCCAGTCACCCCTTGTCGTGTTATGACTGGTAACTGAGTCGCCAGGTAACTAAGTCGTCGATCCATGAGCGGATCGTTTGCTTCCACCACCTTGATGTCTGGGTTGAAGTATGAGATCGGTAATTAGAAATTGATATTGTAACCGAGAGATTAATCTTCCACTATGGTCTCCAATTGTTTGAGGGTGAAAACAGTTTCTGTTGGTTTCGGTAATTTCGTGTGTTGTGGGTGAGAAACGAGCTTAAACCCTAAACAATGTACTGCAAGGGAGTACTTTAGATTCGAGAGATCAATCTATACAAATCCGGCCTAAACCAAGAAATGGTCGTCCCAGACTTGCTTCGGTCACAAAGTGAAGGAGAAGGGTTGGTTTTGGGGAGGGAAGCGAAGAGAGTGTTGAGACCAGAATAGTTGATTCTGGAACAGTAGTTGTTTGACTTGTATCAGAAAGTGAAAGCTAACAGATGGGAAAGCTAACAAGTGATTTCTGAGTGTTGTATGCTCCTGACCAAAACTTGTTCTTTGGTGGAAATAGGTAAGACCGATTTATACAAGTCGAAGTGAAACATACTCTGGTCTCGTAAGAAATAGAAACGGATGAGTAAATGGGAGGAGGTGGTAACTGGTAACGCCTGGAATTGATGTTCCATAATTAAGGAAAGCGTTTCACTATTACTCTCTGTATTTACTCCGCTTCATTCTTATGACACTGTCTTGTAACGGGCGTAGTGTACGCCGCACGCTGTAAACCGCCAAACCAATACCCCAATGAGCATCCTCCAGTTTGTGACATGTGTTGATGTCTCGAGTGTTTTCCTGTAAAACGTGTAGCATGTTGCTGTTGTTTGGAAAGTTGAGCTTGGGAGACTTGTCGGCTCAGTGGTGACCCTCGACGGTCGAGATTTTGCATCTTGAGAGGAAGGGTAGTCGTTGATTATTGCAACCTTTCGTTTGGTAGCCAGCGGCATGAAAGTATGTCCGGCGTGGCTTTGACATAATTTAGGCGTGGCCAAACTAGGATTTTGGCATACTTTAGGCGCGGCCAAAAGTAGGGCTTGGCGTTGGGCCAAAGGTTGCAAAGCGTTAGCTGGTGACCTTGAACGGCTAAGATATGTATCTTAGATGGAAGGACGGTCGTTGATTTTTGCAACCCTTCGTTTTGGCAGCCAGCGGCGCGAAGGAAAGGCTGGCATGGTTTTGGCACAACGGTGCGGCTGGCATGGTTGGCATGCGTTGGCGTGGAGATGTAGCTGGCACGGCATGCCATTGGCACATGTGGCATGGTTGGCATCCCTTGACACGAAGATGTGGCTGGCACGTCATGCCATTAGCACATGCGGCATGGTTGGCATGCCTTGGCGTGGAAGGTTGAACGGCATGCCATCGACACATGTGGTACGACTGGCGAACTTGGACGGCTGAGATCCGCATCTCAGATGAAAGAGTGGTCGTTGATTGTTGCAACCCCTCGTTTGGCAGCCGGCGACATGGTTTAGGGCCGGCATGGCTTTGGCATAGTGTAGACGCGGCCAAAATTAGGGTTTGGTGCAAACTGTGATGTTTGGCCTTGGGTCGCAAGTTGTCATGCGTTTGGTGGCGAACTTGGACGGCTGAGATCTGCATCTCAGATGGAAGGGTAGTCGTTGATTGTTGCAACCCTTCGTTTGGCAGCCAGCGGCATGGTTTAGGACCGGCATGGCTTTGGCATAGTGTAGGCGCGGCCAAAAGTAGGGTTTGGTGCAAACCGTGATGTATGGCCTTGGGACGAAAGTTGCCATGCGTTTGGTGGCGAACTTGGACGGCTGAGATCTACATCTCAGATGGAAGGGTGGCCGTTGATTGTTGTAACCCTTCATTTGGCAGCCAGCGGCATGGTTTAGGGCCGGCATAGCTTTGGCATAGTGTAGGCGCGACCAAAACTAGGGTTTGGTGCAAAGCGTGATGTTTGGCCTTGGGCCGCAAGTTGTCATGCGTTTGGTGGCGAACTTGAACGGCTGATATCTGCATCTCAGACGGAAGGGTGGTCGTTGATTGTTGCAACCCATCGTTTGGCATCCAGTGGCATGGTTTAGGGCCGGCATGGCTTTGGCATAGTGTAGGCACGACCAAAATTAGGGTTTGGTGCAAACCGTGATGTTTGGCCTTGGGTCGCAAGTTTCCATGCGTTTGGTGGTGAACTTGGATGACTGAGATCTGCGTCTCAGATGGAAGGGTGGCCGCTGATTGTTGCAACCCTTCGTTTGGAAGCTAACGACATGGTTTAGGGCCGGCATGGCTTTGGCGTAGTGTAGGCGCGACCAAAATTAGGGTTTGGTGCAAACCGAGATGTTTGACCTTGGCCTGCAAGTTTCCATGTGTTTGGTGGCGAACTTGGACGGCTGAGATTTGCATCTGAGATGGAAGGGTGGTCGTTGATTATTGCAACCCTTATTTTGGCAGCCAGCAACATGGTTTAGGGCCGGCATGGCTTTGGCATAGTGTAGGCGCCGCTAAAATTAGGGTTTGGTGCAAACCGTGATGTTTGGCCTTGGGCGGAAAGATGCCATGCGTTTGGTGGCGAACTTGGACGGCTGAGATCTGCATCTCAGATGGAAGGGTGGCCGTTGATTATTGCAACCCTTCGTTTGGCAGACAACGACATGGTTTAGGGCCGGCATGGCTTTGGCATAGTGTAGGCGCGACCAAAATTAGGGTTTGGTGCAAACCGTGATGTTTGGACTTGGGCCGCAAGTTGCCATGCGTTTGGTGGAGAATTTGGACGGCTGAGATCTGCATCTCAGATGGAAGGGTGGCCGTTGATTGTTGCAAGCCTTCATTTGGCAGCCAGCGGCATGGTTTAGGGTCGGCATGGCTGGCATGGTGGTGCGGCTGGCATGCTGGCATGCCTTGGCGCGGAGACGTGGCTGGCATGGTGGTGCGGCTGTCATGCATTAGCGCGGAGACGTGGCTGGCATGCCTTGGCGCGGAGATGAGGCTGGCATGGTTTGCCATCGACACGGTGGTGCGGCTGGCATGTTGGCATGCCTTGGCGCGGAGATGTGGCTGGCATGGTTTGCCATTGGCACGGTGGGGGGGCTAGCATGGTTGGTATGCCTTGGCGCGGAGACGTGGCTGGCATGGTTTGCGATTGGCACGGTGGTGCGGCTAGCATGCTGGCATGCCTTGGCGCGGAGATGTGGTTGGCATGGTTTACGATTGGCACGGTGGTGTGGCTGGTATGGTTGGCATGCCTAGCGCGGAGACTTGGCTGGCATGGTTTTCCATTGGCACGGTGGTGCAGCTGGCATGGTTGGCATGCCTTGGCGCGGTGACGTGGATGTCATGGTTTTCCATTGGAACGGTGGTGCGGATGGCAAGGTTGGCATGCCTTGGCGCGGAGGTGTGGCTGGCACGGCATGCCATTGGCACATGTGGTGTGGGAATTAGAGTTTGGCCTATCGAAACCCTAATTAGTATTAAAAAAAAGGTACCCTGGTAATTTTCTCGCAGACATATTAAAGGGTTCAATAAATGCGTTTAGTGGAGACATTATTACTCATGTTCTGTGACGTCACTGTCTGACTAGGTTTACACGATTTTAACCCTAAGCTAAAAACCACCATCAACAGCCAACATTCATGATGTTGATCTTAATAAGATGAAATTCAAATCCATGATAAATAGAGAAAGATTTCTTGTTGATAGAGAATTAATTTCGAAGATTACCAAAATTCCATGGAGAAATTTTCGTCTACCTAGACCAAGTGATGAACAACCATCACGTGATGATATCTCTCTTGGGATTTGCGGTAAGAAGGTGACTTGGAATCAAGGAAAGTTTCCTACTAATGATCTTAGTATTGCTTTAATGGATTTTGGAAAACTTGGTATCTCCAATTTGTGTCCCTCCACAATTGAGAATTCTTGGTGGAGTCATGAGTTTGCGGAATTGGTCTATTTTCTTGAATTAGGTGTTCCAAGTCTCAATATTTGTGGATTTATCATCTCTCAAATGATTTCGATGACTTCACCCATCAAGGTGTTAGGTTACCCATGCTTGATTGGTCAAATTTGCCGTGATCGTGGGTTTGTTTCATTTAGCAACTCTCTCGAGTTTCCCAAACCTGTTCGTCCTTGTACCTTCAAACGCATAAGGTAAAATGTGTGCAAAAGACAAAAGTGATGCTTCCCTTGACGGTTGTGACCCTACCACCTTGAGTCTTCTTCAAAAAATTCACAAGGGTGTGTGTAAGGTCAATTCAAGGGTGAAGTGCGTACAAAAACAATTGTTAGTGGTTGCAACTAAGTTTCCCGAGCTCAAGGAAGAATTGAACATGATTCAAGCATCTTGGAGTGTCTCCGATGATGAAGATGATGAGTATTTTGTGTTTATTTGTCTAGTAAATCTTCTATTTTTTTTGTTTTGGTTAGAAGAATAACTAGAGTTTGGAATAATTGTTAGAGCACTGCTCGGTTGTACCCACTAGCGTTGGTATGTCAAGTTAGTTGTCAATTTTAGTTTCCAAAATGCATTCTTGATTTAGCATACTAAAGATAGTTTTGGACTAAATTAGGTCTAAGAATTTGAATCGAAGCTATCCTTAAAGGATGAAGATTAAAGACTACAAGAAGACATCAACAAGTACTTCATCAACAAAGGTATGTGATTGATTTCATTTGGATTCTTGTTCAATTCTACCTTTCTAATATATCAAGATAAATGCTCACTCTATGGAACAATTCCAATAACGATAAATTTACATTTATTTACTTGAGGTTATTTGATTTGTGACCTTGGAGACAATAACCTTTATTCTTATAAATAATCGCATGTTATAGTGAATGAGCTTACGAATCCAACGAGCCAAGAATCACTCAATTCCGAGTTATAACGATGAAGTTATGAGTGATTTATTAAAGTAACAATTATAAGTGTTGTTGTAATTGTTACAGTTCGTTAGTAGGAAACAATCCATGGACTGTTTGTAACAGTACACGGACTTGAGCCCAATTACGTGACTAAAAGGCATTTTTGGTCAAATTGGTGATGTTCCCTTATCTAGGCAAGATGGATATTCATTCAAACATATTTGATTACCTTATTAAAGTGTTTGTGATAACTTTAAATTCCTGCCTAAGTTAAAATGTGATTTATTCACATAAATACAATATTTGCTAATTAATTATTTATTTAATTATTTTGGCAAGAGTTGTAACTTAGGAAAGACTTCCAAATTTAGGAGAGTCTTGAAAAAGGAAAATAGCTTTGCTTAGTTTTCAAGCTATGTTTCACTATAAGTATAGAGTTCATGAGTTTACACGGTTTTCATCCCCTTTGGAAAATTGGCGTAAGCTTTGTAGGTTGTTTTCCACGTCTTATGTTCTTCGTCAACAAGAGTGAGATAAAAGTCTTTGTATTGGGGATCACAAAGCCAAGTAGGATTAAATCTTCGTGATTGATTATACAACTTGTAATCTAGGTTTTTCACCTCTTGTCTATTCCAAGGTTTTCTCTTCTGATATAAAACCATTCAAGAGTTGTTGATCATAAACCCTAGGTTTTGATAGATTTCAGTTTCCGATCGTATACCAACACTTGTTAATCGAAATCGGAGACTAGAAAGAAAAACTTCTTTTGAGACATCTCGTAAAAATCCTTGAGAAGTTTTAAACAAGATATCTCTAGATTTATTCTAATTGTTCTTGTGGTAGAATAATTAGGTTTCTCTTCCTTTATTGAAGAGTATAATAATTCATAATCTACAAGTTTGTTTTGATATTACTTTTACCTTGTAATTGTTTTTATCAAAATAAACACAAGATTTCCAAAACCTTGATTCACATCTAAAGGGAAATCAAACCGAAGTTTTGTGCAAACAAAATATCAAATCGTATCAATCGTGTTGTTGTGTCTTCTAAAGAGAACCTTGGGTTCTGATCACACTTTTCAGAGTATCAAAGATAAAGAAGTGTAATATAGTCGTTTCCGAACCACAAAGATTGTTGGTGCTCAGAATAATTTTTTTTAGCAAAGCAATAATATCATTTTGATTGGTAATTGAGAAAGCAGAGAACAATATTTGTAAAAGAAAGGAATAAGTGATTGTTGTATCTACCACGACTTTGAGGTTCCACCTAATGTATTCAAGTATTATGTGATCAAATTATAACTCGAACAGAACTGAATAATGATTCGTTCTACCCGGAAGATATAGCAAATTGGGATTTTAAAGTAACTAAAAAAAATACCATATCATGACTGATTAATTATGTTTCTAAAATAAAGCTCAATTGAGAAATGTCACAGGGATTCCCTAGCATTCAATGTATCCGAAAATCACAATGAATCTAAGAAGTTTGTAGACATCATCAACACAAAAATGCAATCAAACAGAGACCAAGAAATGGACTAAAACATGAAATTCATTTATGATCACTGTAAAGAATACTAGAACCCATTAAGCTTCCCCTCTTGTCTTGGCAGAGAGGGGTTTAGCTTCTCATTGTTTTGTAGATAGCCATTAAAAGTATTTAATCAAAAACTCTAACACACAAGAGAACTAAAAAGAACTGAATTAAATAAAAAGCAAAAGAAAATTCAGATTGCAGTATTCAATCGTACCCTTATCGGTTGATTGTTGTCCTCCTTCATACACAACAGCTGTGACTTGTTCTCTGACTTCCGGATTCAACCCTGTTTTCCTACCTTATTCATCTCTCCATTGGGTACACAGCACACCCATCTCTAATGACTGATTCAAAACCTTCCTGGAGTGAGGGAATAGTTTTATCTCTTCCTCAACTGACCAGGCATCAATTCTGATTCTGACCAAACTCGGGCCTTCACCAAATATGGCCACTACTTCCCAAATCCAACAAACAGAACCCATTGCGAGTAATAGAGATACCACAAACTGTAATTAGCCCAACCAAACACCCAAACTATCTTCTCAATCTAACTTCAGCTTCCATTTCTTTTCCGAGCAATATCAACAGCTAAACACAAATTCCATTTCTGCTCACTCCGTACAGCAAACTCCACTTATTTATAACACCCACATGGCATCTGAAATTCCATGCTTCTTCCATACATACACGACTACCATAAACATCACAACAGACTACAATCTCGTCCTCTGTTTGAACATCCATAAAGACCCAAACTTGAATCACTTAACCCCCAAATTCTGTCGCTCAATCACCCATTCAGATTACAACGGAAACCCCCAAAAATCTGTGTTCATTGCTGCTGTAACTCACATGAGAACCCCCAGATTCAATCGCTGTTGTTGGGAAACAAATGAAATGATTGGCTTGAATTAAAACACCACAGATCGAGCTCGCAAAAGATACCCAATTTCAGTCCGAGTACGAACCCCTGAAATCCATTTGTTTCCTTCACTGATTTCCACCGTTAATAATCCATTGCTGCTGTACAAGAGTTCTTGCACTCATTAAGAGCAATTGAACTGCAAAAAAAAGAATTGTTGTGTCTGGGTTGATTGAAGATCCTAATACCAGCCACAAATTGCCCCCGAAACTGATCCATATGTTGACCTAATTTCAATTGATGTTGCTGTTGTAGAATTGACCACCACTGCCTCAACTAATCAAGATACAATAGAGAACCGCAGCTGTTAACCTCATCTCTTCTCCCGCTGCTTGATTTGTCGAGACAAATCTCTCAATTTCAGTTGATAAACAAAACCCCCAAAAGAACTCTGCTTCCATATCTGGTGTCTCCGTTCGTTGGCAGCCATAGCTTTGAGAAGAAAATGTCTTTTGGTATGGTAGAAAGAAGAATGTGTTGTCTGTGGTAATAGAGTAGGCCACGTCTCATTTGTATTCCCTTGTGCAACTCACACACACGTTAAATAAAATAATTTCTTTGTTCTGGTACATTGACCTCTTTGGCCTTCATATGATTTAGGTGGTGCTTTAGAGCTATGTTGTCGCAAACGTCATTTAGCTCCTCATTTAGCCATTATTCTCCGGGTGAACAGATTATACTTGTAATTCCTGTAAATGACTTAAAACAGTATTATTAGCCAATAAACGAGACCAAGCTAGTGTAAATATGGGTGTAAAATTGTATCACATACGTGCTTATCAAACTCCCCCACACTTACATTTTGCTAGTCCCGAGCAAAACAAGAAAATTATATCTACACAGCTGGATATGGAGAGACGTCTGCTAAACAGCTAGATGGAACCACTAAAAAGTGATTGAGCAATGTATGCTAAACAACTAGACAAATCCGCTAAACAGCTGGATTAAAGGTGTCCGCTAAACAGCTAGACAAAACCACTAAACAGTGGTGTAGAGAGACCGCTAAACAACTGATCTTATCATGTAAAATTTTCACTTTTTTTTTCCAGATGTACAAGCAAACAAGAAACCTGATTATGAAGACAAAGAATCAGAAAAGCATGGATTTAATTTACCCCAAAACTCCCCCACACTTAATTTCTACATTGTCCCAAATGTAGCAGTGGTTAAAAACAGTTCAAAAGTGGAATGGGGTAATCAGCCAAGCACAAACACATTATTCATGATAAAGAAAGAAAGAAAATAAAACTACATTATTTTACCACTGTCGCAGGTCAGTTCGGTTGCATTTATCCCATGCAACAAGCCTTTAAACCTCAAGCTTGCACAAGAGGACGAGTCTGTCTCGCAAGGGCTTCCAGCTGTGATACCCACAAACACAAGGGTTGTCTCCCTAAAGCGCTGAATTTTATGTCTCCATCCAGACATCTGCAAAACACAGCCAGTCAAACATAAGAAGGATCCTCCAGAGTCGTGGTATCGACTTCTGGATTCACCTTAACCTTGAAGATGTTGCAGTTAGGATTCTCAATATCAACGGTACCATCATAAAATTCATTTTTAACAACAAATGGGTCTTTCCATCGTGTCTTAAGCTTACCTGAGAACTGGTGTAGTTGAGAATCATAACAAAGAACTGGTTCCAATATTTCCCTAATAACATGCTTATCAATAAACTTTCTCATTTTACATTTGCAGTTCATATCACCCTCATTCCTGATTTCATGGTTCATTGAGATGTGACTTCCTACGTGTGCAAATACTAGGATCAATCCCTTCTATGTCTGCAATACTCCATGCTGCGACACTTATATGCTTCCTAAGAACATGTGAATGCATTTTTTCGTGTTCCTCATTAAGTTCAGATGGTAAGGAAATAAGAACGTTTTCATTTTGGCCTAAAACGTCATAACTCAGTTCACTAAGAAGATGATTAAGATTAGGCTTTGGGAATTTTACGGATGGAGACAATGGCTCAGTCTCACTGATTTGAAGTGACTCAAATCTAGAATGCCACTTATCCATATCCAGCAACAGGGATGAATTCAGTGAAGAATTAACTTCCTCAATGTATCCATCCTCATCGAAATCTAACAGATTAGGAAGACAAGTTTCTAAAGGAACCTTAGCTTCTAGATCAGATGCTTTTTCATGCACACATGTTTCAATCATATTAACTTCGTGAATATCATCTCTACCGCCTGGATCTTTACATGCATCAAATATATTCAACTCAACAGTCATATTTCCAAACGAAAGATTCATTATTCCAGTTCGACAATTAATCAAGGCATTTGCAGTTGCAAGAAAAGGACGACCTAAGATGATAGGTATTTCTTTACTAGCATTAGCTACAGGTTGAGTATCCAAAACGATAAAATCCACCGGATAGTAAAATTTATCGATTTGAATTAACACATTCTCAACTACCCCTCTCGGTACTTTAATTGATCTGTCCGCAAGTTGTAGAGTGACTGAGGTGGGTTTTAATTCACCTAAGCCCAACTGCTCATAAACCGAGATAGGTAGGAGGTTTACACTAGCTCCCAAATCCAGAAGTGCTTGTTTGATCATGAAATCCCTATTATACAAGAAATAGTAGGGCATCCCGGATCTTTATATTTAGGAGGAGTGTTATGTTGAAGAATAGAACTTACCTGTTCCGTGAGAAATGCCTTTTTCTGCACATTGTGCTTCCTCTTGACCGTGCAGAGATCCTTCAAGAACTTGGTGTAAGCTGGAACTTGCTTAATCACACTCAAGAGAGGTATGTTGATCTTCACCTGCTGAAAAACATCAAGGATATCCTTATTATCAGCCAACTGTTTAGTAGACAACAAACGATTAGGAAATGGAGCATGCATTTTCTTTTCAATTTCAGATTGTTCATTTTGAACATCACTGTGACTACTCTTAAGCTTCGGAGACTTCTCAGGTTCGTTCACCTTCATCGGAGTCTCAATCACCTTACCACTTCTAAGAGTGGTGACAACATTAGCTTGCTCCAAGTTAGAATTTTTAGCCTCAAATTGGCCTTTCGGGTTAGGTTGAGTTTGGGCAGGAAATTTCCCTTTCTCCCTAACATTGAGTCGTGATTCAATTCTAACTATTCTAGTTTTCAGCTCATCTAAAGTCTTCATAACATTCTGATTTATCTGTGTTTGTCCCTGCATAAAAGTATGTAAAGTATCCTCAAGAGAATTCTTATGAGGTGGCACATAAGGGTTACTAGATGAAGACCCTTGAGGAACATTAACATCATTCATAGCAGGATCATTTCTCCAACTGAAATTAGCGTGATTTCGCCAATTAGGATTATATGTTTCCGAATAAGGTGAGCTAAAAGGTCTTTTGTATGTATTCATGGCATTTGCTTGGTCATGTAACACTTCTTGAAATGCTGGGATTGTAGGACAATCCTTGGTGTAGTGTTCCAGACTTTCGCAAATGCCTCAAGCATGTTCTACCGAGTCAGCTACCTTAACTACATTTGGTTTGTGAATAGCATCAACTTTCCTATGCAAGCTAGCAATTTTAGCATTCAAATCATCTTCCTCACTCAGCACATACATTCCAGACCTAGAGCTAGCTAAGGTTTTGGACTTATTCCTATCCGCTGTGCCTGAAGTATCCCAATTTTGGGCATTTTCATCTAGTGAATCGAAATAACTCCAAGCATCATCAGGTGACTTATTCAGAAATTGCCCATTGCACATCATTTCAACAAACTGACGCATACCAGAATTCAGACCCTCATAAAAGAAGTTAATAACTCTCCAAATTTCATAACCATGATGAGGGCAGCTAGAAAGTAAGTCTTTAGACCTTTCCCAACACTCGAAAAAAAACTCATGTTCATTTTGAGAAAAATTCATAATATTTTTGCGAAGAGTGATGGTTTTATGAATAGGAAAAAACTTTTTCAGAAACTCTCTAGTCATTTCATTCCATGTCCTAATGGTATTTGGTCGCAAAGAATGCAGCCAAGTCTTATCTTTCTCCTTGAGAGAAAATGGAAACAATTTCAGTTTTACAACATCTTGAGTCGCAGCAACAAAAGGCATAGTAATACAGACCTCATCAAATTCTTTCAAATGTATGTATGGACTCTCAGAGTTCAATCCATGAAACTTAGGCAGTGCTTGTATCTGTCCATATTTAATCGACACATTGCCAGCATTAGCCGGAAGAACTATACAAGAAGGTGTAGAAGTCCTTTCCAGCTACAAATAATCTCTAAGGGTTCTAGGTCCATCAGCATTGGCTGCGGATTCAGCAGCTATTCTAGCAGCTTCAGCCTCAGCCGCTAATCTCGCAGCTTCATCTGTCATTGGATGACTAGGGTGATTCTCTAATACCCTATTAGCAACACGGTGAAATCTAACTAATCGATTGAATTGATTAGACCTAGAATATTGCATACACAAAGGAAACAAGAAACGGATACAATGTTACCCAAATGGCTGTGATTGCGGCTAGATTTCAGCCTAATCACAACTGGCGCAATGCCACTGATTCCCTGCACCCGTACCAGATCCCAATGTCGCCAAGTCTTTAGAGCTATCTTACTCCCTGTTATGAAGCAACAGAAATCAGCAAACTCTAAAACAAAACTAAAAATAAACCGATGCATCACTTAATTCTAAGGAACACTAAACAATCCCCGGCCCGCGACGCCAAAATTTGATCACACTTTTCAGAGTATCAAAGATAAAGAAGTGTAATATAGTCGTTTTCGAACCACAAAGATTGTTGGTGCTCAGAAGAATTTTTTAGCAAAGCAATAATATGATTTTGATTGGTAATTGAGAAATCAGAGAACAATATTTGTAAAAGAAAGGAATAAGTGATTGTTGTATCTATCACGAATTTGAGGTTCCACCTAATGTATTCAAGTATTATGTGATCAAATTATAACTCGAACAGAACTGAATAATGATTCGTTCTACCCGGAAGATATAGCAAATTGGGATTTTAAAGTAACTAAAACAAATACCATATCATGACTGATTGATTATGTTTCTAAAATAAAGCTCAAATGAGAAATGTCACAGGGATTCCCTAGCAATTAATGTATCCGGAAATCACAATGAATCTAAGAAGTTTGTAGACATCATCAACACAAAAATGCAATCAAACAGAGACCAAGAAATGGACTAAAACATGAAATTCATTTATGATCACTGTAAAGAATACTAGAACCCATTAAGCTTCCCCTCTTGTTTTGGCAGAGAGGGGTTTAGCTTCTCATTGTTGTGTAGAGCCATTAAAAGTATTCAATCAAAAACTCTAACACACAAGAGAACTAAAAAGAACTGAATTAAATAGAAAGCAAAAGAAAATTCAGATTGCAGTATTCAATCGTACCCTTATCGGTTGATTGTTTTCCTCCTTTATACACAACAGCTGTGACTTGTTCTCTGACTTCCGGATTCAACCCTATTTTCCTGCCTTATTCATCTCTCCATTGGGTACACATCACACCCATCTCTAATGACTGATTCAAAACCTTCCTGGATTGGGGGAATAGTTTTATCTCTTCCTCAACTGACCAGGCATCAATTCTGATTCTGACCAAACTCGGGCCTTCACCAAATCTGGCCACTACTTCCTAAATCCAACAAACAGAAACCATTGCGAGTAATAGAGATACCACAAACTGTAATTAGCCCAACCAAACACCCAAACTATCTTCTCAATCTAACTTCAGCTTCCATTTCTTCTCCGAGAAATATCAACAGCTAAACACAAATTCCATTTCTGCTCACTCCGTACAGCAAACTCCACTTCTTTATAGCACCCACATGGCATCTGAAATTCCATGCTTCTTCCATACATACACGACTACCATAAACATCACAACAGACTACAATCTCATCCTCCATTTGAACATCCATAAAGACCCAAACTTGAATCACCAAATTCTGTCGCTCAATCACCCATTCAGATTACAACGGAAACCCCAAAAAATCTGTGTTCGTTGCTGCTGTACCTCACATGAGAACCCCCAGATTCAATCGCTGTTGTTGGGAAACAAATGAAATGATTGGCTTGAATTAAAACACCACAGATCGAGCTCGCGAAAGATACCCAATTTCAGTCCGAGTACGATCCCCTGAAATCCATTTGTTGCCTTCACTGATTTCCACCGTTAATAATCCATTGTTGTTGTACAAAAACCAAGAGTGCCTGCACTCATTAAGAGCAATTGAACTGCAAAAAAAGAATTGTTGTGTCTGGGTTGATTGAAGACCCTAATACCAGCCACAAATTTCCCCCGAAACTGATCCATATGATAACCTAATTTCAATTGATGTTGTTGTTGTAGAATTGACCACCACTGCCTCAACTAATCAAGATACAATAGAGAACCGCGGATGTTAACCTCATCTCTTCTCCCACTGCTTGATTTGTCGAAACAAATCTCTCAATTTCAGTTGATAAACAAAACCCCCAAAAGAACTCTGCTTCCAGATCTGGTGTCTCCGTTCGTTGGCAGTCATAGCTTTGAGAAGAAATGTCTTTTGGTTTGGTAGAAAGAAGAATGTGTTGTCTGTGGTAACAGAGTAGGCCACGTCTCATTTGTATTCCCTTGTGTAGCTCACACGCACGTTAAAGAAAATAATTTCTTTGCTCCGGTAAATTGACCTCTCTGGCCTTCAGATGATTTAGGTGGTGCCTTAGAGGTATGTTGTCGCAAACGTCATTTAGCTCCTCATTTAGCCATTATTCTCTGGGTGAATAGGTTATACTTGTAATTCCTGTAAATGACTTAAAACATTATTATTAGCCAATAAACGAGACCTAGCTAGTGTAAATATGGGTGTAAAATTGTAACACATACGTGCTTATCAGGTTCTGCTAGAAGATTAATGAGAAGAATTCCTAAAGACAATCGGTTTTGTGCTAGGAGTTCTATCTGTCTTGAAGCAGTTATTACATCTAGTCCGAATAGGTAGTAGGAAATTGGTGTAACCTCTTATAATCAGTGTGTGTTTATTCTGGACTAGGTCCCGAGGTTTTTCTGCATTTGCGGTTTCCTCGTTAACAAAATTTCTGGTGTCTGTGTTATTTATTTTTCGCATTATATTTTATTTATATAATTGAAATAATACAGGTTGTACGTTAATCAATCATAGTTGTTAAATCCAACCTTGTTTGTTGGATAAGACTTGATTGATCTTGAACAATTGATTTTGTTATTTTCACATTGTTAGACCAGTCTGGACTAAACCTATTACAAGTGGACACTGCGTTGAAATATTCCTTTAGTGATTGTTGCTTAAAGAGGTTTATACACGGTGGATATTGAATAGGTTGTGATTAAAACAAAAGACTTTGTTTCAAGAGCCTCACACTAAAATCAAGTTTACGGACTTGTTTCTGTTTAACTTTGATTGTGTTGAAATAGAGATATTAAACTCTTTGATATACTTTACTCTAGATTGAGTCTGACTGTCTAGTTGATTCTCTAGAAAGTGTATTGGAGTAAGTCCTCTCAGATTGTCAAACGAATTGTTGGGTGTGGTTTTTAGACCCCCGCTTTTTTAATAGCCATTATTGTGATTACACATAGCTATGTCCAACGTTTTCATCTTCATGTTTTTAGATTTTTTGGTTTAAATTTTTAAATTGTTTAGAAGATGATTTTTGCAGTATTAATCTTTATGGTTTTATATATTGCAATTTGTTATGGGATATGTGTGTTTGCGTCCGTGAACTGTGATTGTCCCATACCTTGTCGAAAGTTAAGTCCTTTGTATGTCGATATGCATGTGTTGATAAAAGAAGGAATGAACTTTTGCCAAATACAAAAGTTAAGCCTATTATGTCAATTATTGATGGAAGATAGGTTAAAATATTTTGTTTACAAGGATTATGTCTATTGTATGTCATTATGCAAATGGTGATGGAAAATAGAATGAATCCCTGCTTATTCCACGGTATAAGGTCGATCTCCGATCCACAATTTTTGTGTACATAATGTGTTGTTCCATAAAGTGTCTTATGTTGAGCACAATCGACTGAGTTATTTTTAGCTTAGTTATTGCTCAGTGAGGTATTTTATGTCGAGCATGTTCAACTAAATTAATCATTCTCGTTTGGTTATTTAGTTGTTGTTCCGTAAGTTTTCTTACGTCGAGCATGACTAATTAAATTGATTAATTTTTGTGGTTAATTTGTTTGTGTATTCCGATTAGATTAATTATGGATTCTCTTGTGATTAATTTAATTGTGTACTTTTGAGTCTCCATAAGTTCACTTATGTTGAGCATTTCCGATTAAATTGATCATGGGATCTCTTGTGGTTAATTTAATTGAGTATATTGGATCCAAATTCATACTTGTATGTGATTTGTTATGTCCAAAGAAATCCTTCTTTTCTTTTGAAATTAAGGTCGCTCTTGTTGTTCTTTCGGGAATGACACATTATGGGGGAGAGTTCTTAAATAAACTTGTGCTTAATTGCCAAATCTTTGTGGGGAGTGCGGCTGTAGAATATTATAGGGGTTATCTTGTATCTTTATAAACTCCTTGGTGAATGCATTTAGCTTCGGGTATATGATTGCATCTAAATAAGATGATACATGCTTTCTTTTGGTCATGAAATGTCTCTTTCGGAAATTTCATTTGGATCCCGTTTTCGTACCTTTGCCAATTTTATTGACAAAAAGGGGGAGAATTAATATGTAGTTCACACTACAAATACATATGGTTTTCGGATCATTATGTAAGGGGGAGTGGTTTCCATGTGAGATGGAGTATTGACTAATGGGGAGTGATACATATCACCATAGTATTGTTGTCGAAGTTGTGATGCAATTGAACTTTGATACTATATAATGATATTATGACATTGTATAACAATGATTGAGAACTCTTGTTTTCTCGTTGTTATATCTACGGATTTTCAACAACGATGATGCTGAACTTACAACCTTTGGGATCATTGGAGTACTTGGAAGTGACGAAGATTTCGAGTAATGTTGAAGATTAGGCATGTGGAATAGGAGCTACAAAAGTTATTTCATTTATTTTTGTATTCCATATATATTGATAGTTTTGTCACTATAATTGACAAAGGGGGAGATTGTTAGAGCATTGCTCGGTCGAACTCGCATGCATTGCTATCTCAAGCATGTTTGTCAATGTTAGTGATCAAAACTATAAGTCTTGATTTCTAGTCTACTATAGCTAAGTCTTGGACTAGGATAGAAAGTGTAGTTGAGCTCAAGAACTCCATGGCAATCATCATACAAGACGAAGGACTACTCAAGGAACTGGTGGATCTTCATCGACTAAAAGGTATGTGGAGACTTGAACTTATCTGTCACTCAAAAGTCTATCTACTCTATCTCCTATTTTGAGACAAAAGTCGTTTTTCTATATAGACTTTGATTATACACATTTGCTATTTTGAGCCGAGTTTGTCTCGCCTATCCATTTCTCGAAATATGTGTTGGTAAGTTTTTGCTTTGGCCAAGTTCATCTTTACCTAGTGACGAAAGTCATGTTATGTTTCAATCACGTTGGAAATTGTTCTGATGAAAAATGGTTTGTGAACAACAACTATATAGTGTCCTCTGAGAATGTTTCAATGATTGAAATGAGAGTTAGATTATATAACCAATGATGGATATAAGCATTGTGTGGTAACACATATATGTATAAGTCATTTTTCCTTGAACTGAAGTTTGCGAACTTTGTTGATCAAGTGAACCGGAATAGTGGCGTGAGCTAAGCCCGCGAACTCAGTCCGCGAACCCAGTTCGCGAACTAGCGGAAGGTCTCGGCCCGAGAATATCTGCCGGAGTTAGTGAACTCCTTCCGGGAACTTAAGTCCGCGAACTAAGTTTGTGAACTTGAGTTGGTTATATCTAAAAACGATTGTTTCTGAACTTATTCATATTAACTAAGGAATGCTAAATGCAAACCGTGGCTATATAGTTCATGAACCGATTCGAGTGAATCAAATCGTTTTTGCTTCGATTGTGTCTTGTGTAGTTACATAAGATTTCCTTGCAATTGAACAACTCTCTAACTAGTTCATTTGAGTCATTTGAACTAGTTATGGTGAAGAAGAACATGGTTGATATGAAAGTGCTCATATGAAGAAGAACCAACAAATGTTCATGTTTGGGTACGGTTACATAAACCCAAAATAGTAAATTTCATTTGTGTGTAACAAGCTAAGTTTTCGACCTAACGGTTGAAAGATATTAGCTTGAATCTAATAAGGTTTTCATCTAACGGTGAATATTGAATGCTTTGTTACCAAGCTAACATTGATTGCAAACCCTGATTTGAAAGACTATATAAGGGAGAACTCTAGCAACTGGGAAACCTAATCCCCACACCTTCCGTGTGATACTAGTTGTATTGGCTAGAGATGATTCTCCTTTAACCTTAGGTTTTCTTCTTAAACCAGGTTAACGACTTCATTGGGATTGTGAAGCCAGACCGATACTACGTTCTCGTAGTTGTGTGATCTGATCTTGCTGATTCTATCGTTTTGAGTACAATCGTAACGATTGGTTTGAGATCTTTATCTCCGGTAGGCAAGATAGAAAAGTAGTCACAAACATCTTCGTCTCATCGTTTGTGATTCCACAATATCTTCTTTCGCCGTGTCGATTAAGATTATTGTGAGGTGATTGATAATGCTAGCCTGTTCTTAGGGAATATAAGTCCGGGTTATCAATTGGTTCCTGTTCACCTTGATTTATCAAAAGACGGAACAAAAACTTGTAGGTTTATTTGTGGGAGACAGATTTATCTATTCTGTAGACTTTTCTGTGTGATACATATTTGTTTATTAAAGTCTTCGACTTTGGGTCGTAGCAACTCTTAGTTATGGGTGAGATCAGCTAAGGGAATCAAGTGCGTAGTATCCTGCTGGGATCAGAGACGTAAGGAGCGCAACTATACATTGAATCAGTGTGAGATTTATTGGGGTTCAACTACAGTCCAGACCGAAGTTAGGTTGTAGTAGGATAGTGTCTGTAGCGGCTTAATACAGTGTGGTGTTCAATCTGGACTAGGTCTCAGGGATTTTTCTGCATTTGCGGTTTCCTCGTTAACAAAATTCTGGTGTCTGTGTTATTTTTATTCCGCATTATATTTTGTTATATAATTGAAATATCACAGGTTGTGCGTTTGAATCAATCAATTGGAAATCCGACCTTTGGTTGTTGATTGAAATTGATAGATCCTTGAACATTGGTCTTTGGTACCGTTCAAGTGATTTCTTTTGTATTCAATTAGACTCGTAGATTTCTATTTGCTTGAGTAAGAATTGAATCGAGAAAGAGAGATATAACTCTTTGATATACTTTATTAAGATTGATTCCTATTGATTCTCTTGAAAGTACATTGGAGTTTGTCCATACAGATTGTTAAGCGAAATATTGGGTGTGGTTGTTGTACCCCCGTTTTTTCAGTTTCTTTTCAATTGATATTGGAAGAGACTTCCCAGTGTATTTAATAAAAGAGGGTTATTCTCGACAATTCTACTCTCATTAGGGTCGTGAATTGTGTGTCCGTGAACCTGTGTGGTTAAAAGGTTCTGTAACCCTACATTCATTTTTCCTTCTCTGAAACTCTTTTCGTATTGAGACTGCATGTTGAGTTTAAATTGTGATTTCCTCTCACAAGCCCATATACGTATGGATACTCCAAGCATCATGCGCTCTGATGGAAAGGATGTTAATATGATTGTTAAGCCATCAATCATGAAGGAAAAAGAAAAATCTTTGTTACCTCCAACTTTGAAGAGAAAAAGAAGGAATGTGAGGAAGCCAAGAGCCTGTTCCTTCAAATTCTCAGAAGTTTTCTGATGTTCTTGAAGAGTTGAAGGAATCAAGGAATGAGATTCAGCAAATAAAGGATTTTGTTATGAGAACTCTCGAAATTCAGAAGGCCCTGATTTGACATCATCAGCCTAGAAGGTTTATTGGAATTGACTCCTTTCTCCATGAACCTTATGTTCCCATGGCTGTTGACGACACGGAGTTCGGGGACGATAAAAAATTCTTCAGAGGTCTCAATGTCTAGGAATCTTCTTTTTATGTTTTTAGAAGAATAACTAGGGTTTGGAATAGCCATTATTGTGAGTACACATAGCTATGTCCAACGATTTTCATCTTCAATGTTTTTGGATTTGTTTATTTAAATTCTAAGTATTTAGAAGATGATTTTTTTTGCAATTTTAATCTTTATGAGTTTATATATTGCAAATTGTTATGGGATATGTTATTTACGTCCGTGAACCTGGGACTGTCCCATACTTGTTCAAAAGTTATCTCTATTATGTCGGTATGAAAATATTGATAGAAGATAGAATGAATTTTTGACATTACAAAAGTTAAAGCCTTTTATGTCATTGTTTTGATGGAAGAAAGGATAAAACTTTTGTTTACAAGGATTAAGTCTATTATATGTCATTGTGCAAATAGTGATGGAAAATAAAATGAATCCTTGTCTATTCCGCAGTATTGGTCGATCTTTGATCCACATTCTTGTGCATATATTGTGTTGCTCCATAAGTTTTCTTATGTTTGAGAATGACCAATTAAATTGATCATTCTCTTATGGTCAGTTTAGTTGTTGCTCTGTAAGTTCTCTTATGACGAGCATGACCAATTGAATTGATCACTTTTGTGGTTAATTTAGTTGTGTAATTCCAATTGAATTAATCATGGGTTTTTTTGTGGTTAATTTAGTTGTGCATTTCGATTGGGTTAACCATGAATTCCTTTGTGGATAATTCAATTGAATACTTTGGATTCAAATTCATGTTTTCATGTGATTTGATTTTTTCCAAAGAAATCCTTTTTTTCTTGTGAAAGTAAGGTCGCCTTTGTTGTTCTTTCGGGAATGACATTTTATGGGGGAGAGTTCTTTTTGAACTTGTGCTTAATTGCCAAATCTTTGTGCGGAGTGCGGTTGTGGAATATTATAGGGGTTATCTTATATATTTATAAACTCCTTGATGAATGCATTTAGCTTCGGATTTATGATGGCATCTAAATAAGTTGGTATGGTATACTCTTTTGGTCAATCTCTATGAAAATTTCATGAGGATCCCACTAGTTTTCGTACCTTTGCCAATTTATATTGACAAAAAGGGGGAGAATTAATGTGTAGTGTGATACTACAAATACATATGGTTTATGGATAATTATGTAAGGGGGAGTGGTTTTCATGTCGAGATGAAGTATTGACTAAGGGGGAGTGATACATATCACCATAGTATTGTTGTCAAAGTTGTGATACAATCGAACTTTGATGTTGTGTAATAATACTATGACACTGTATAAAAATGATTGAGAGCATTTGTTTTCTCATTGTTATTTCTACGGATCTTCAACAACTATGATGCTTAACTTACAACCTTTAAGATCATGGAGTACTTGGAAGTGACGAAGATTTCGAGTCGCGTTGAAGATGCCAAGAAGATCAAGCATTTGGATGAGAAGCTACAATTTTTATTTATTTTGTAATCCATATGTATTGATAGTTTTGTCACTAAAATTGACAAAGGCGGAGATTGTTAGAGCACTGCTCGGTCGAACTCGCATGCGTTGCTATCTCAAGCATGTTTGTCAATGTTAGTGATCAAAACTATATGTCTTGATTTCTAGCCTATTTATAGATGTCTCGTACTAGGACATAGTTTGTGTAGTTGAGCTTAGACTTCACGTCGCTTATCACTTGAAGACGAAGAACTACTAAGGAGATCTTGTGGAACTTCATCGATAAAAGGTATGTGGAGACTTAAACTCATCTATCACTTGGAAAGTCTATTTCTACTCTATCTCCTATATTGAGACATAACTCGTGTTACGATATAGTTTTCTCTATACACAATTGAAATTTCGAGCTGAGTATATCTCGCTTACATATTTCTCGAAATATGTCTTGGTAAGCTTTCTCTTCGACCAAGTTCATCTTATATCATGAGAAAATTGCCGAGTAACATCTTACATGGTTTGTGTGATACAATCGTTTGGTGTAAGACTTGGAATGTTTCGATAATGATTATTTCAATATCTTGAAAATTGCTTTGATGCTAATAGTGTGTGAAAACGGCTATTATCATTATAGAAGAATGTTTCAATGATTGAAATGAAGAGTTGATATTATGTAACCATCTTTGGATATAAGCATATATAGTGTGTTCGCACATTAGTGCATAAATCCATAAACTGGGAACCAAGAGTATGCATATGTGTGTATACGAAATTGGTTAAGGAGACAGGTTAAGTATGCGTACCCGTACGCATACTGGCGGAAGTTTTCCTACCGAAAAATTCTGCTGAGTTTGGGAATTAACAAGCTCTTAACTATTCACCTTAAGTATGCGTACCCTACGCATACTGGCGGAAGTTTTCGAGCCGAAAATTTCTGCTGAGTTTGGAAACTAAACCAACTCAAATCCGGTTGCTTAAGTACGCATACCCGTATGCATACTTAAGATGGTTACTTTATCAAATCAGTCAGTTCATGAACTAAAACATTTATCAATAAGGAATGCAATTTTTGCAAACCGTGGCTATAATGTTCATGTATTGATTCAAGTGAATCAAACCGATTTTTCTTCAATTGTGTTCTTGTATAAATCCATGAGAATATAACAATTGAACAACTCTTTAACTAGTTTCATTTTGAAAAAGCGGGGGTACAACAACCTCACCCAATATTTCCATTAGAAATCTGTATGGACAAACTCCAATATACTTTCAAGAGAATCAACTAGCCTCAATCTTAATAAAGTATATCAAAGAGTTAATATCTCTCTTTATCGATTCAATTCTTACTCAAGCAAATAGTAATCCGCGAGTCTAATTGAATATAGGAGAAAACACTTGAACGGTACCAAAGACCAATGTTCAAGTACCAATCAATTTCAATCAATAACCAAAGGTTGGATTACCAATTGATTGATTCTAACGCACAACCTGTGATATTTCAATTATATAACAAAATATAATGTGGAATAAAAATAACACAGACACCAGAATTTTGTTAACGAGGAAACCGAAAACGCAAAAATCCTGGGGACCTAGTGCAGATTGAACACACATTGTATTAAGCTGCTACAGACACTAGCCTACTACAAACTAACTTCGGTCTGAACTGTAGTTAAACCCCAATCAATCTCACACTGATCCAAGGTACAGTTATGCTCCTACGTCTCTGATCCCAGCAGGATACTACGCACTTGATTCCCTTAGCTGATCTCACCCACAACTAAGAGTTGTTACGACCCAAAATCGAAGATATTAATAAAAAAATATGTATCACACAGAAAATTCTACAAGAATAGATAAATCTGTCTCCAACAGAAATACCTACGAGTTTTTGTTCCGTCTTTTGATAAATCAAGGTGAACAGGAACCAATTGATAAACCAGACTTATATTCCTGAAGAACAGCCTAGTATTATCAATCACCTCACAATAATCTTAATCGACGCGGCGAAAGAAGATATTGTGGAATCACAAACGATGAGACGAAGATGTTTGTGACTACTTTTATATCTTGCCTATCGGAGATATTAATCTCAAGGTAATCGTTACGATTATACTCAAAACGATAGAATATGCAAGATCAGATCACACAACTACGAGAAAGTAGTATCGGTCTGGCTTCACAATCCCAATGAAGTCTTCAAGTCGTTAACCTACAGGGTCTCGATAAGAAACCTAAGGTTAAAGGAGAATCGACTCTAGCTAATACAACTAGTATCACATAAGAGGTGTGGGGATTAAGTTTCCCAGTTGTTAGAGTTCTCCCTTGTATAGTCTTTCAAATCAGGGTTTGCAATCAATGTTAGCTTGGTAACAAAGCATTCAATATTCACCGTTAGATGAAACCTGATTAGATTCAAGCTAATATCTTTCAACCGTTGGATCGAAAACTTAGCTTGTTACACACAAATGAAATGCACAATTTTAGGTTTGTGTAACCGTACCCAAACATGTACATTTGTTGGTTCAATAATAGTTAACCAAATGGTTAGCCATATGAGCACTTTCATATCAACCATATTCTTCTTCACCATAACTAGTTCAAATGACTCAAATGAACTAGTTAGAGAGTTGTTCAATTGCAAGGAAATCTTATGTAACTACACAAGACACAATCGAAACAAAAACGATTTGATTCACTCGAATCGGTTCATGAACTTTATAGCCACGGTTTTCATCTTGCATTCCTTAGTTAATATAAATATAAGTTCGCAAACAATCGTCTTTAGATATAACCAACTTAAGTTCGCAGACTTAGTTCGCGGACTTAAGTTCCCGGAAGGAATTCTCAAACTCCAGCAGATTTTCTCGGGTCGAGAACTTCCGCCAGTTCGCGGACTGGGTTCGTGGACTGAGTTCACAACTCTTGTTCCGGTTCTCTTGATCAACAAAGTTCGCAAACTTCGGTTCAAGGAAAAAAGGACTTATACATATATGTGTTACCACACAATGCTTATATCCATCATTGGTTATATAATCTAAACTCTCATTTCAATCGTTGAAACATTCTTAGGGGACGTTATTATATAGTTGTTATTCACAAACTATTTTTCGTCAAAGTAAGCAATTTTCAAAGTGATTGAAATATAACATGACTTTCGTCACTAGGTAAAGATGAACTTTGCCAAAGCAAAATCTTACCAACACATATTTCGAGAAATAGATAGGCGAGATAAATTCGACTCGAAATAGCAAATGTGTATAATCAAAGTCTATGTAGCAAAACGACTTTTGTCTCGAAGATAGGAGATAGAGTAGATAGACTTTTGAGTGATAGATAAGTTCAAGTCTCCACATACCTTTTAGTCGATGAAGTTCCACCAGTTCCTTGAGTAGTTCTTCGTCTTGTATGATGATTTCCATGGAGTTATTGAGCTCAATTACACTTTCTATCCTAGTCCGAGACTTAGCTATAGTAGACTAGAAATCAAGACTTATAGTTTTGATCACTAACATTGACAAACATGCTTGAGATAGCAACGCATGCGAGTTCGACCGAGCAATGTTTTAACACATTTGAGTCATTTGAACTAGTTATGGTTAAGATGAATAAGGTTGATATGAGAGTAATCATATGGCTAATATCGGTTAACTATTTGTGAACCAACATGGTGTACACGTTTAGGTACGGTTACATAAACCTAAATGAGGGTACATTTCATTTGTGCGTAACAAGCTAAGTTCGATCTAACGGTTGAAAGATATTAGCTAAAGTTTTTCATCTAACGGTGAATATTGAATGCTTTGTTACCAAGGTAACTTGGATTGCAAACCCTGATTTGAAAACTATATAAAGGAGAACTCTAGAAACTGGGAAACCTAATCCCCACACCTCCTGTGTGTTACCAGTTGCATAACTAGAGTCGATTCTACTTTGAACTTAGGTTCCTTCTCGATACCCTGTAGGTTAACGAATTGAAGTCTTCATTTGGATTGTGAAGCCAGACCCAACTATTCTCTTTGTAGTTGCGTGATCTGATCTTGTTGTTTCTATCGTGATTGAGTGCAATTGTAAAATTGGCTTGAGATTTATATCTCCGATAAGCAAGATAGAAAAGTAATCACAAATACCTTCGTCTCATCATTTGTGATTCCACAATAACTTGTTTCGCTAGTCGATTAAGTTTATTGTGAGGTGATTGATAATACTAGGCTGTTCTTCGGGAATATAAGTCCGGTTTATCAATTGGTTCCTGTTCACCTTGATTTATCAAAAGACGGAACAAAAACTCTTGGGTATTTCTGTGGGAGACATATTTATTCAATCATATAGACTTTTCTGTGTGAGACATATTTGTTTATCAAGTCTTCGACTTTGGGTCGTAGCAACTCTTGGTTGTGGGTGAGATCAGCTAAGGGAATCAAGTGCGTAGTATCCTGCTGGGATCAGAGATGTAAGGAGCGCGACTATACCTTGAATCAGTGTGAGATTGATTACGGTTCAACTACAGTCCAGTCCGAAGTTAATTGGTAGTAGGCTAGTGTCTGTAGCGGCTTAATACAGTGGGGTGTTTAATCTGGACTAGGTCCCGGGGTTTTTCTGCATTTGCGATTTCCTCGTTAACAAAATTCTGGTGTTTGTGTTATTTCTTTGCCGCATTATATTTTGTTATATAATTGAAATATCACAGGTTCTGCGCTAAGATCAATCAATTAAAATATCCAACCTTTGGTTGTTTATTTACATTGATTGACACTTGAACATTGGTATTTGGTACCGTTCAAGTAATTCCTCTTATATTCAATCGGGCTTGCAGATTTCTATTTGCTGATTGCGGATTGAATTGAGAGTTAGAGATATTAAACTCTTTGATATACTTTATTTCTAGATTGAGTATAACTGTCTAGTTGATTCTCTAGAAAGTTTATTGGAGTAAGTCCTCACAGATTTCCAAACGAATTGTTGGGTGTGGTTCTTATACCCCCGCATTTTCACTAGTCGTTAATATCACGAAGCAATTGTTCTTGAAGCCGATCATCTCGTTCTTGAAGTATATTCACCTGTTGTTGGAGACCAAAATAATCACGATCAAAGGGACAACAATATCTACTTTCCCCATGCATCAATTCCATACAATGCTCATTGACAGCAAATGTATTATTCTCAAGCAAACGCCAATAATCTGCATGCTTCCTCATGCATATTATGAACATGCCGAGTCTTGGCTGAAGAACTCGTACATCGTAATCTGAGATCTTAAAATCGTCTTCTGGGGTTCTTCTTAATGAATTGTATCTAACAGTTTTAGGACCCATAGCAATAAATTGGTAGCAATAGGATGTGCAGTTCATTCTGATCGAAAAGGAAGAGCGATTTGTAGGAGAGAAGAAAAACTCCTTGTATTGACAATTAGATATGGTGGCCGAAAAAAATTAGGTTGATTTATTTATTAAGTTCTTTATGTTCAGAAACTACATCTGATTAAAAAGGAAATTAGATAAATATGAAATATTCATTCCATATATATATATCATTATCTATTTTCTGCCATATTTATATATAGTGATACAGAAATTGAAATATTCGATGTTCTTTATCCAAAAAATGTAGGGGCTAAAAGAGAGATACATAAATTATGGTACCATTAGCCCATATTTGTAGTGGAAAATTCACGTTCTGTATTTTATGGATAGTTCTTGTTTTATATTATCAACCAATGTCGTTGTAAATATTAAGATGTTGTTGTGATGCGTATTCTAATTCCAGGAGGTCAGCATTAGTGAATTGGTGCATAAGTAGCTGTAATGAGAATCGCAGCTGGTTTCTGCAATTCAAATGAAATCCAGGAAGACCCCTTCCCCTTGATGGACTCCAGTCTTATAGAATCCATGTAATTTCAGCAATCCTTTGTGATTTCGATACAAATTCAAATTTGTGTAATAAAATTAGGCGTGATTTTTTCAAGTTTTCAACACAATACTTGTGCTTTCTATATATCCAGTTCTTTGGTCATAGATTGAGTTTGACAATGCAACCAACAACTTCAACACCATTCAATCATACACAAGAAAACAATCATTAAACAAGAAAATTAATCCATTAGACAGTCATTAATTAAGCAATTCCAACACCATTCAGTCATTAACATTACAAAAAACATGAAAATAAATCCTAAATCCAAAACATAAATTCCAAAAAACAAAACAAGATTCAGTCGTCCGCATTCCACAATTTCCCATTAGACCACTCTTAATTCCAATTTTTCTCTGTACTTTGATGATACCTATTTCTTCAAAATAGTAACTTGTGTAACCATTTGCAGAATTTGTATCATCATTTCCATTAAACAAACTTAACCTAAAAAATCCACCAGCTATAAGAAAATTAGAATTGGTAGAGTCTTACCTGTTTTCGGCCATCACTCAGAGTCATAATCCGACCTTTCCCTCTCCGATCGCATATCAGTTTCAGAATCAGTCACTATTTTGAGTATGACCTCATTTTCATGTGTTGTTCGTTATAGGTACGCCTGATACTCATCCTCTACACTGATTTCATTCACAGGGTGTGATCGCTGTCGTATGCGTCAAAAATAAATTACTTTCTCACTACTCAAAATATAAAATATAACAAGGGTAAGAAAGGATCGTTCCCACAGAGAGGACTAGGTTGTCAATAAGTTTTGGTTTCTAAAGTAAAGCCAGGGGGATTTTCTGATTTTTATGTAAAGGAAAATAAACTAAAAACAAATAATGAAATAAACAAGCAAATCAATAAGATGAAGATATTGTTCAAGGATTAGTTTTCATTCACAAACATGAATTTGTAACAATAACTAGAATTGATATTTAATCTCAACTTTTATCAAAAGTCCTAGGATACCTTGATCGCAAGAATATCCCGCTAATTTCTTCTTATCATCAACAAACACATTAAAAGATGCGAATATGAATTCTACCTAAGAGAACAACCTAACGTGTAAAAGCACTAATCAAGTTTAATTCCCTAGATGCATTAAGTTTTATGAAATCAGGCCAATCAAAGCAATCGAACGTGTAAAAGCACTAATCCGGTTTAACAAAGGTTATGACTCACATGTGACTACTAGGATGTATCACTACAAGCAATAATCACAATTATGCTACTTGTATTCAAGGTGTATCACGTTTACGTATAATAAACCCTAAACTAGCAATAGATGTGATTACGAGTTCTACCAATTTGCAACTTGATGAAACTAACAATCAATCATACATGCGATATTTCTAGTAAATTATAATCGATAATTGTGAGACAAAACTAATTTATTGAATGAAAACCCATATTTGGAAATCCAACTTATTCCATAACCAATAATAAAAACTAGCTCATGTTAATGGCGTTCATAACAAGAAGAAAAATAATAGTTTCCATCTTTCTAAACCCTAGGCTAAAAGTAGAAGAGAAGATAAAAGATATCCCCAAAATTTCTAGGCTTCCCTATATATAGAGTTTTGTAACCTCTTCTTTAAAAAACTAGAAAACCTAGCAAAAATAGGAAAGTGCTCCTCCTAAAAATTGTGTCCCGTGCATCAAACCCCGTGCAAAGTAGATCGCCAAACTCTGGCCAAAATCACACGTCCAAGGCTGTTCGTGTAAAGAAGTAGCCTAACTGCCAATTGAGCTCATGCAGCAACTGTAGAAGCCCAGCCCACGTCTTCATTGGCCTGTCCATTCAACTGTCAGTTCCATGGAACTGACAGCACTTTCTTCTTTTCTTGCACACTCTCGACTCGGCTAAACCCATCTCCGGATTCACCAGAAACAACAATCAAGTTCCAGCAGTCTTCATCATCAACATCACCCACAACTCGACTCCACCATTCACTGTTTCTCTTACTCTCAGCTGCAGACTCCAAACTCGAGCTTCTTCGTCGGTCTTCTTAGCATAACTCCATCTCGTCAGCCAACCATCACTGCCATGCAGTCCCGTAAACTCAATTTGAACTCATTATACTCTCAACCGTTCGACTTATCTTGAGATCCATATGGCTGCAGTCAACCTCCAACCATCGTCGATGACAGAAACACCAACGTAATACCCTGTTCAGCTCAATTCTATCTCAGCAACAAATAACTCGAGTTTCTCCATTGTCTCTACCAGCATGCATTACAGTGGCATCAATTCATGAACAACATCCTGTTTTCCTAGCTCATTCATCGACTGCCAATAATGACAGCAACTCTGTCGTTGATATTCCACAGTCCACCAAACTTCCCAAACTTGAGCAATATCATCATCATTGTCTACATCTGATTTCCGAGAGCTGCTGCCATCGTTGTTGCTGTAACGAACTCAACAGAATGAACTCGAGCCAACCAACAAACTAACCATTGCCACCACTGGTTGTTCAACCATCGAGACAACCACCACTGTGTACGGCTTCCATAAACATCTCCTTGATTTTCTGTCCTGCTAAGTTCACTTATTTCCTTCTACAGCCAGCTCCACCAACGGAACTTAGCTTTGCTGCCAACCAATCACTGCCATCGAACCTTCTCAATTGAACAGCAACAACCAGTTCGACTGCAGCTTCATTTTTTTTCACAACAACAGCACCACGACTGCAACCATCTCTGCCTGTGCTCCATTTTACGTCCAACCACAGCACCTTTCTTTCCTCAACTGTCTCAACTTGCTTCCTTGTTAACTGGTCCGTCTTCATCATCACAACAAATTCTGACAAGCCAAAACACATAACTTGACCAACCAATCCGTTCTTAGTCGAGTACTGTGGTCGAAAGCACCACAGATCGTACCCCCAGCAAACAGCTGCTAATGGAGCTCTCAACCCTTCATAATTCTCGATTATATCCAGTCTCAAATAGTTTGTGACTCTCAATCTCGATGTACCACACTCCATAGATCACCACAGCCTCCAGCTTCTAACAAACGCAAGCAGCAACACAGCCTTCTTCATCTGAGTTTATCTCCATCAACTGGCAGCTAACACTCACTCCTTCCTTGCCATTAACCGATTGCAGCAAAACATTTATCGATCATCACCACCCACTTTCACTGGCAGAACTTCCTTCATGCCTTGTCTCAAATACAGCCACCACGGCAATCATTTCCCATCGAGAAAACTCGAGCCACCATCACCCAGCCTTCTGCATCACTAACAGTCGACAGCGAATCACAACAGCAACTCAGCTCCATTTCAGTCCGTATCACCATCATTACTTCCCACTCTTGCCATTCATTACTGCCAAAGACTATCGAGCTTCCATCATTTCCTATCGGCAGCAGCAACACTGCCTTCGTGCCATCGTTCAGGCGTTTAGCCTAGCACTTTGTGTGCAGTTTTTTTGGTGGTGAAGAAGATGACTTCTCTGCTGACTCGAACCCTTTTATCCATCTCCTTCCCTGCAATTGGGAAGAACCCATAGTTCTAAACCTCATTGCACTTCTGAAATCCCACTCCTTCTTTATCTCCGAATTCAAATGGCAACAATCACCATCAGAACCTGTTTTCTCATAAAACAAGAGAACTACAACCTCTTGTTGTTCTGTGCTTGTCTTACCTGGCCTGAAGTCTCCTACGGGTATTATACCACATCGATGGACCCATGAGATTCATGGCAGTTGACTTGGTTCGGTTGCCAAGGCAAAGAACTTGCCTGAAACTGGTCGCAGCAATATAGATTTGGAATTCTAGATCGCAGAAATATGGATTACTTCATCCGTTAAGACTTATAAAGAGGGAGGTGCCCTGAGTAAACTGAGCGGGTGCCTATAACAGTTCTGTAGGTTCTCAAGTTTTCGACAACTTCGGCTTGCTTCATATGCTTCCATATTCTTCATACGACGTCGGATTGACTCCATTCTTTCGCCATTGGCTTCGTATTTTCGTGCTTTTCGAGATGATATCAAGAAATCCTTGATTTGAGCTAGTTCCACTTCTTTTTGCTCTAATGACTCCATTGCACCTGATAAACTCAAAAGCAATCATAAGATACATAATTTACAAGAAAACTCGCAAAGAAAGTATAAACAATAGATAAATTTCAAGGCGTTTACCACACCTATCAGGGTGGTCTGTATAATCCTTATTTCTTCCTGCATAAATTGATGCTCTTCTAGCCTTAAACCTTCTGATTAAAAACACACCTTGTCTCCTTTCCTTTTTCTGCAACAACTGCAAAAATTCTTCTTGGTATTCTTCATCTTTTACTTTCTCTATGCTTCTCTTCTTTGTCTCTTCATTTTCTGCCTCATATACTGAGTTTGCATGATAAAACTCATTCCACAGCAGATCCATATCATCATCTTGGTTATTGTTCTGCAAACCTACTTCTTCCTCTTCTCTCATATTCCTTGCCTCTTCTTTCTTCTTCTTTTTATTAAATCTTATTGCTTTCGATATATAGTACTTAGCTTTCTCTAGTTGCTCCAAATCTATTTCACGTATTGCTAATTTAAACCTCATCATCAATTCCTTTCTCTTCAAGAACTCTTCCTTATCAACTTCTTCATATGTCATTGGGGTCTTGCCTTTTGATGGTTTGGAACCACTCCCTTTTTTTGGGTTATTTGGAGCCATTGTTATCTCTGAAACTTTTTTTCTTCTTCTCTTCTCTTGGCTTAATTTTCTCTCTGGAAAATGAATATAATCCCTAATTCCTCTTTCACATTTATTATTATTTTTTTCTTTTTTCTTCTGAGACCTATTCCCAAGAGACGCATGCAGTGGTTGAATTCAAAGAAAAATCTAGATAGTAATAATAGGGTAATTATAACACCCTATTAAAATGTCATGTCCTTTCAGACCTACTTCATGACGTAATGGGGTTATCCTTTAAATTGGAATCCAGTAGTAGCTAGGTTAAATTCGCGGCATAAGCTATAACCGCTTTTAAGATAAAACGTGCAAATACACGCTACTTGCCTGCTCATTAAGGACGCGACCATTCACGTAATGCCATCTCATTAAGGACGTGACCATTCGCCAACATGTGTATTGGATGTCTATATATTTAAGCTTTACTCGTATCTGCTTGTAGCGTTCTACAATAAGAAAATCCTAAATGCTTGTAATTTTTTTTTTTGATAATCTTTCATCAGTATAAAGTGATGGATATGTTGCCGGAATTAACTACAGGGGTACTACAGCGCCTCCAAACCGCAAAAAGTATTTTAGAAAGCAAATGTGTTTGCAAAGAGTGGAATACTGTCCTTGGGGGTAAAAGAATTGGACTCCTTTTTGGTGTCACATCAAGAATGTGGAAAGGTAAAGTTACTCAACTCTTTTATAGAGAGGAAGATTTCAGCCCGACCGCAACAACCAACAATCACGACGCCCCGAATGATGGAACCTATAATGATTGGACTAAGTTGCACCCAATAGTTGGATCTTGCAATGGTCTGGTATGTTTTTATGTTTCACACCACGACATTCAAGATCTTGTATATATTATGAATATAGAAACTGGTGAGAACCTCCATCTTCCACAACTACGCATCCCAGTTGCACCAGATCAAGTACTTTCGTGGTATCCACGATACAACGTAATTGCGGGTTTCGGCTACTGTCAACGTACCAATGAGTACAAGGTAGTTCGAATTCACATGGATGGTAAAGTTCAAATACACACTCTAGGAGACAAGAGGGGATTGAGGAACATGGAGGAGATTCCTTATACTTTTCGGAGTTCAGGTGTGTACGCACATGGTTGTATTTTTTGGAAGGATTGTTATCAGTGGGATATCGACATAATATCTTTAAATTTGGACACTGAGACGTTCCATCAACATTCGCCACCCCTGCATCATATTCCTGGGAGTAAATTTTGGATAGATTCTTACCCATGACTTGGGATAGTCATGTTCGGACTTCGCCTTTTATTTTATTACATCCATGAAGGGGTTGGTCAGCCCCGTATAGATTTCTGGGCTCCCATTTTTGAAAAAAATATTCATACATGGGCACCTGGTGGGGAATGGAGTTGGAATCATGAGATGAGAATTTCTTGAAAAAGGATGGGGATGAATGGTCGACTTATGACCCAAAATCCTTTGGAAATAACAAGGACCTCCTATTGTGGCAGAATAGGCGTTTATGGCGTTACAATACTTTTTTTTGGTAAGTCCAAAATGTATTGATGAATAGCAAATATTTACAAAGAGTTCACAAGAAAAAAGGTCCATAGACCCCAAAAACTTACAAACTATTTAAATCTGAAATAAGAGACATTAGGATATTTTAAAGAACTTAGAAAATAAGGTCTCTCATCATATTTCATCCCTTCACCATTCCTCAAAAGACATCCCCTTTTTGCCATAGCATCAGCTGCAAAATTAGCCTCTCGATAAGTATGCACAAACCGAATGGAAACATAATAATCTTGAATCCTTCTCCACCTTTGTCTTGCGAACCAGGGTAAATTAGAATTCTTAAAAGCAGTTATGGCACCAATTGAATCTGACCTCACCAAGATTTTACGAACTGACCATTTCATAGCCCATTCCAAACCTACAATCACACCATAAAGCTCTGCCAAGAAGTTATTAGTTCGACCTAGCCCAATGCTCATAGCTCCAACGAAATTGCAACCAGCATCTCGAACTACCACACCATCTCCCACTCTACCAGGGTTACCTTTGGCAGCACCATCGCAACACAATAACAGTTCATCCCAGTTAGGAGGAACCCTTTTTTTTGTTAAGTTATTATAACAAAAAAACGTAATTACAAGAATTACAAATTTGGAGCACAAAAACTCCCTACCCCCATAAACCAAAGGGGTCTAAATAACTTTTAATAAATAACAAAAGTAATAACCTCAAAAAAAAAAGAAACTTAAAAGAAGCTACCTATATCTATAGCCAACCCCTTTCAATTTACTTCTGATGTTACCAACTCTATACGATTTTCTCTTGGAAAAAATTTCAACCATAATATCCGTATCAAAAGCATAATTACCCAAGATATCTTCATCTTCATCCACATAAAACTCTCCATCTTCATCCTCAGTGGCAAAGTTACCAGGAACAAGCTTAATAGGAGAAAACTTACTAGGCGATTTTTTCTTAGAATTCATTCTTTCCATTTGGTCCCTCTTTTCTTTGAAATATTCTTGTCTAAAAGCTGGACTTCTAATGAACTTAACACGCACATCTTCAAGCTGAATATTGCTTGCCACCTCTAATTCTTCCTTATACAAAATATTATTCTTATCAAAAATAGTATCCACCAACCCGGCTTGAATTTCCATGTTAGTGTCACGGCTTGGAGATTCCTCAATAGACTTGATGGGAGAAGATTCCAAACTTGAATCAGATTGCAAAGAACGCTTTGCTATAATTTTAGCAGCATGTTTGGCATCTTTCCTAGCTTTTTTCCTTGCTAAAATGTCAGCATCAACTTCGCCCCAATATTTAGATCCCATACTAACATCTGAGTCACTAGATTCCAACACTTGTTCCTCCTCCTCCTCCTCAATATTAACATTATCAAGGCCTAACTTAGATGCAAGGACATCATATTTGTTTTTAACCACAACTTCAGCTCGCATTATCTCATCCACATAAGGAGTAAAATCATTCTCAAAAGGAGTAAAAGAGAAAGGAGTACCTTTATTAGGAGATTTCTTCCCTTTCACCTCAGTCTAATCCTCTTTAGAATCCTTGTTAATATTAGAATCTGAAAGATTCAAAACCGCATCCTGTTTACCCTCCAAAGCCACGGAAATCTCAGTTTCTGTATTTTGTTTAGACACGGACTTAGGGTTGTTATCCAAACTTGACACGACCTTTGGTGTGATCACATTCTGGGCAGCCATGCCATCTTTTTCCTTACGTGCAGCTATATCTTCCTGAGCTGCAATAACATTTTTGCACTTAATAAACTTCAGCTGAGCTTCACGATACTCAGCAGCAGCTTTATCAAGCTTCATTTCCAACTGATTTGCTTCACCAACACTAGTTTGATGTTGCGCATTACTTGTACCTACTTCAGGAGGAGCGTTTATATTTTTTTCCAAAACACCCACGGACTGTGCATGGCCTGCATTAACAGAATTATTACGTGCAGAATTATTACTTGCATCAGTTACCTCATCATCTTTCTTTTGTTTAACCTGTCATTGTTGGTTATTCCCTTTCTTCTTATTAGCCAATGAAACACCTTCATCTTGTTTAGTTTTCTCTTTACTTGAAGGTGCATTAATATTTTTTTTACACTCATCATCCATATGCCCAATGATGTTACAAGTAAAACAAAATTTAGGATTGTTTAGAAATATCTCTGCATTGCCAAAACTTCTTACCACCTGCAGTTAACGTTATGCGCTCTGGAATATGTTTTGAGAAATCAATATCCACCAAAACTGATGCAAAGTGACCATATTCCAGATTTAAAGTTCTTTGATCAACCAAAATTGGTGATCCCAGACTTTTGCACATTGAAAGCAAAGATTTCTCAGTCCACAACTCAATGGGGAGACATGGAAAACGAACCCAAACAGCAGCATGGGAGGTTCTTTACTTCTCCGAATTGAATCCTGGATACCAATCAATCAATTTCAATATTTGTTGCTTAACGTACCACTTTGTTGAACGTAACTTCTCCTTATCAGCTTCATTAGATAACATGATGATGAAGAAACCCTTGGTCATTGGCACAAACTTATAGCTCCCAACTTTCCATTGTTCCTCAAAGGTTTTTTTAACTTCAAAGAATTTTAATCCCGTATGATCTAATCTAGCAATAAAACTGTGTTGGAAGGGTTTACACCCTTCTTGAAAGAAATCCGTAGGTATCTCTAAAGCAAGCTCACCATCAACAAGGCTAGGGTTTGGTAACGTTAAAATATCAATTGTTGTTGGGTTTAGGGTTTGACGCCTCTTTACTATTTCCGCAAACGATTTTTTGGTAAATTGATTAAGATTAGAGGTGTTTGGATCAGAAAGCATAGACTCAATCATCTTGAAACAACCTAAGCTGCTCAAGATCAAAAAATCACGTGAAAGAAAAAAGATGAAAACTCAAAAACGCCAAGAGAAAAAACCGGACTTTCTCTTTCCTCGCATTTTTTTTCCGTTAGGAGGAACCCAAGAACACTCAATTGGTTGTATAATATTTACCTGTCTATGTCGCACACCAAAACAATTCAAAATCTCCAGATCTTCCGAGGTATTATGCATAAAACTCTTCAAGCGGATAGAGAAACCATGGATCAAATGGAAGTGTGCTGTTTGAAGAATTGAATACTCACTGTCGCGTTTTGGAAACATGCCATATTTCTTTTCTGCCAAAGCTCCGACCGAATTATCATGTTGGCCAATAACCACAAATCTTTTATAATGCGACTTTTCCCTTTAACGAATTCACTAAATCATAATGTGGACTGAGTTTAAACAAACCTGAGAACCACTGCCAGATTTGTGCTGCAAACGGACAACTCCATATGACGTGCTCTAAGGACTCTTCAGCTTGTTTGCATAAGTAACATCTGTTGGCTAGATCAAACTTGAATCTTCTCCTAATTTTGTCTTGAGTTGCACAAGCTTCTCTACAGATTTTCCAATTCTGAGCAGCTAACTTTAGATGTATTTCTTTCCTCCATAAAAGACCATACACTTCAGCAGCCGCATATTTCTTTCTTAGGATCTGTTTTGCAGACGAGACTGAGAATTTTCCATTCATCTCTGGCATGTAGACTCTACAATCCTCCCCTCCTTGTAGCACCGGCAAATTTGTTAAGTCCACACCAGCTCGCACCAACTGTTGAACATGAGTGCCCTGCAACTGCCAGTTATTTTTAACAATAATATCACTAACCATGATGGAACCATCAAGGTCAGTTTCACCAAGCATGTCTGCAATACTTTCATTACCATACCAAACATCAAAATAAAGAGAGGTAGACCTCTCATCACCAAGAAGCATATTGGTATTTTTGTCCACAGTGGAGTGAATTAAACGAATGCCTGGAAGAATCGAAGACTTCACCCCATATTGTTTAAGTTTCCCTACCCGAGAAGTGTACCTCGCCTATAAGAAACGATCCCATTTCTTGTTAGACAACCGAATGTTCTACCATAATTTCATGAGAAGCGCCTTGTTTGTGACTGCTAAACTAGAAATACCGAAACCACCTTCATTCAAAGGGAAGCAAACTTTAGGAAAACCAACAACAAACTTCCTTGAGACCTCAGCATCCCCAGACCAAAGAAAATTGCGAATCACACGCTCAGCTTGTTTAATAAACTTCAAAGGCCACTTATACACAGCCATGTTGTGAATAGAATAATTAGCAATCACTGAATTAATAAGAACAATTCTGTCTTGAAAAGAGAGCAATTTACCCTTCCAAACAACAAGTTGATTCTTAATTTTATCAATCACATTGCTAATGTGGCGATACTTAACAGCACCGGGCATAATTTGAACACCAAGATACCTGTCCGGGAAAGTAGAAACTTCCGTACCAAGTAAATTAGTGATGGTAGTGCAGCGATTCAAAGAACCACCACCATAATAAACCTTACTCTTTTGACGGCAAACAGTTTGACCCGAAGCTGTTTGATATTTTCCAAGTAAAGCAAGAAGATTGTGCAAACTCTTCATGTTTCCTTTACAAAAAATCATAATGTCATCAACAAAGAAAAAGTGAGTAGGAGAAATACATTTTTTCTTTTTGGAAAGCATTGGCGTCATCTTCTTTTCAAGAAATAATTTTGAAAGATTTCTACTAAGAACATCTTCAACCAAAACAAAAATAAGAGGGGATAAAGGATCTCCTTGCCTTAACCCTCTATTAATCTTGAAGAAACCCTCCGGACTACCATTAAGAAGAATAGATATACGAGCCGAGCTAAGAATCGAAAAGATCCAAGAACACTAACTCTGAGAAAAACCATACCTCCGAAAAACTTCTAGAACAAAAGACCAACTCACCGTGTCAAAAGCTTGGGTGATGTCAAGTTTAAGACCCACATTGCCATCCTTACGCTTAGTTTTAAGCTCATTTACCATCTCCGACGCCACACTGATATTTTCATGAATGTTTCTTCCCTTCATGAAAGCAACTTGTTCCTCTGAAACAAGGTTATCAAGCACACTACCCAGTCTTGTAGCTAAAATCTTAGTAAAAATTTTAAAGAAAAAATTACTAATACCAATGGGCCTAAAGTTACGAAGAGTGTTGGCTCCTCTAACCTTGGATAATAAAATCAAAAGACTAGAATTAGTACCTTGAGGAATCAATTTCTCTTGCCAGCAAAAGGTAATAGCTTTGTAAAGGTCTTGTTGAATCACATCCCAACAATTCCAATAGAAACAACCAGAGAACCGTCAGGGCCAGGGGCACTATCAGCGCCAAGATCAAAAACAACAGTCTTTATCTCCTCCGTAGTAGGAATTTCATCCATTCTCTGACTATCTTCGGAAGAGATAATATTATGATCATAATGAAATAACTCCTCATCTATGGGAAGTTCAGCACCATTAAACTTAGACTCAAAAAAAGAAACCATATGGTCTCTAATATGTTCATAATCAGTTAGAACAGTCCCATTCTCATCCACCAATTCCGAAATCAGATTACTGCTCCTGCGAGTTCGAATATTGGTATGAAAAAAAGAAGTATTACTAGCACCATCCGTGAGCCACAAGTTTCTCAACTTTTGTTTCAAAATGGATTGTTGAGCACGAATTTCCTGAAGAGTAACTGATGCTGCTTTGGTAGAATTGAGCTTAGAAATGTCTTCCAAATCTTCATCTGAAATACGAAGAGCAACTTCCATAGTCAGCTTAGCTTGTTTGAGCTTTGCATAAACATTGCCAAAGACCCTTAAATTCCACTCCTTCATGGAAGCCTTTAATCTTTTGAGCTTGTAAGGAAAAATAAAAGCGGGAGAGTCAGAAACAGGAGCATTCCAACTCTCAATAACCATGCGCATGAAATCAGGGTGAGAAAACCACATCTTTTGCACTCTAAAAGGAGCTCTTTTCGGTCTTGGGTTGGCAAAAGGAAAGCCAATAAGAGAAGAATGGTCGGAAACTTCATGAGGAAGATCTTTAAACCTCCAATTCTCAAACTTATTAAGCCAGGCTTCATTGATAATAGCTCTATCCAGCTTGCAAGGATTCTACGAACACCAGATTGCCCATTAGCCCAAGTAAATTTAGAACCCAAAAAATCAGCTTCAAAGAGATCATTGTCATCCATCCAATCACTAAAATCATTAATGACTGAAGTCCGCGGTTCACGACCTCCTTTTTTCTCATCATTACGCAACACACAATTAAAATCACCCATGACCAACCAAGGAGTATTATTATCAACTGAAGAAAGTTCCTGCCATAACCTTCTACGAGTGACTTGAAAACATCTAGCATGAACAAAGGATACCAACACACCCTCCGTTTCCATAGTAATAGCTTGCCTACTAGTATTCACAACAACATTCCTCATCATATTATTTGACCAAAAAATCCAGATGTTCCCCTTAGAAGAGTCAACAGAATTATGAATAATGTCTCTCTTGTAACCATCCACATATAACCCTTGCATAAAATTAAAAGCACAATGTACTTTCGACTCAGGAATGCAAAAGATATCTGGCTTATGCTACTCAAGTAACTCTTGTAATTTGCACCTTACAACATGGCGTGCAATGCCATTTATGTTCCAATATAGAACACGTATTAAAAACTAATTTTGGAGTAGTTATTAACTGACTGAGAAGAAGTCCTAGTATTTATTCTTGGCGAGTTACCTTTTTCAACACGGTTTCTTAAATTTGAAGCTTCCAAACCCAATTCAGACTCGGTTTCCGAAATTGTTTCAAGTTGAGTATTTTTTTCCCACCGTAGAGTTTACCAACTTGTGCATGGTTTTCATGCGTTCTCTTTGCGTCTTCCCTGAACTTAGCGTCAGCTGAATTTTCAGCTACATCGGGGCAATATTAAGAACATCAAACTTGTTTTTATTAAATAAAAATTCACCAGCCATTAGTCGATCACAAAGAGGAGTTGAAGGAGCAGACCTAACAGGTTTTGGAATCCTAGTTGCAACCAAACCTGTCTTAGTTAATGGATCAGTTCACCCACTTTTCCATTGTTAGCTAAAACTGAATTTGGAACATGCGAATGCTTAGTTCTTGCCAATTCAACATAGGCAGTTTCAAAATCAGCTTTGGCCTTTGACATATTAACTTCCAACTGCTTAGCATTCAACAGCTTAGCTGCAAACTCCCGATCAACTTCTTCCTCCACATTGTTATGAACAACTTCATGAACAACAGTATTATTACCCTTCTTCTTACGCTGTGCAACCTACCATTCACCACCAGATTGCATAGTTTGCGTATTTTTAACAACCATAGGATGAATAACCTGAGGCTGAATAACTTGAGGCTGAATAACCTAAGGCTGAACAACATGAGGTTGAACATTGTGTTGTGTAACTATTTGTCGCTCATTGTTAGATTTGGTTTTCTTTCTGCATTCCTGATCAGTATGACCAGTTAGCTTGCACTACGAACAATATTTTGGCATCTTTTGAATTTCCACAGTCTGCCAAAAATCCAAACCCCCTACCGTAACATTGATAGTATCTGTAGCACACTCGGCAAAATCAATATCAACAAGGACTGAAGCAAAGTGACCATACTCATGAGCTAGAGTACGCTTGTCAACCACAATTGGAGTACCAAGATATTTAGCCATGGACAACAAAATTTTTTCCGTCCAGAACTCTAAAGGTAAACCAGGGAACGTAACCCATACCGAAGCATGGGATGTTCTTTGTTTTTCAACATCAAATCCAGGGAACCACTCAATTAGGTTTAGATTTTGATGACCAAAAACCCAGGCTTCAACCTTCAATAACTTGTCTTTAGCCTCTTGCGAATGTAACTTGATGGTGAAGAAACCCCTACTGATAGGGATGAATTGTACCGTACCTTGACCTAGCTTCCATTGAAGTTCAAGGTCGTTTTTAACATCCTGAAAATTAACCCCTTTGAAATCCAATTGCCCAATGAGGCTAAACTTCCAAATATCACAACCTTCTAAGTAGAATGATTCAGGGAGAATCACTGCAGGTTTTCCATCCTTCAAAGTTGGTTTTGGTAACGAATTGAGATCAACAGATGTTGTTGGAAGTTGTTGCTTTCCTTTCACTAGATCAACATACGTGAGATTTCTCAAAAGAGAAACATCACTCATCTTGAATCACCAAAAGATGATTCACAGATGAAGCGCGAGAAAAAATTTGAAAAAAAAAGTGCAAAAACCCTAAAAATCGCCAGAGCAAAATTTAGGAGAGAGAAAATTTTTCTTATGGCATTACAATATACTCACCAGAACTTGGATGGAAATTTGGAGGACACTACCGTGGGAAACATGGGAAATTATTCCTCACATGAGGAGCGCTGTCTCGTTGAATAATTTAGGTGGACAATCGGAAATGTGTACTCATGATGTCCATGCCACTCACGCATTCCTTGGGTTATCTATGTAGTTTTTTTTTCTTGTAGTTGTGTTTTTTTTTGTTTTTTTTTTGGTATTTCGATTTTTTTTTATGTTGAAATGTACAATTTATTACTTGGGTTATCTATGTTTTTTTTCTTGTAGTTGTGTTTTTTTTTTGGTATTTGGATTTATTTTCTATGTTGAAATGTACAATTCGGTTTGGGTCATTGTTTAACTAGACAACCTTTGGTTTTTTCCTTTTTTTTGCGTTACACCTATGGTACAGCCGTCCGGGCCACCCCAACCGACCTAGGTAATTAGTCGAAAAGTAGAAAAATTATTTGGGTATTTCCTAAGAGATCATGATTTATTTTAGTTTGTTATGTTCAGAATGTATATTAGATTAAAAATGAAATTAGATAAACATGAAAATATTCATTCCATATCTCATTATTTTGCTACAATATCTCATTTTTTAGTAATATGGAAATTGAAATATTTGGTGTAAATACCAAAGAATAGTGATTTAAGATTATGATGGAAAACCTAAAAAAATTAGCCAACAGGTATATTGGACGTCTATATATATATATATATATATATAAGCTTTACTCGTATCTACTTGTAGCATTCTACAATAAGAAAATCCTAAAAGCTTGTAAATTTTATTTTTTGATAATCTTTCATCAGTATAATAGTGATGGATATGTTGCTGGAATTAACTACCGAGATACTTCGACGCATCCAAATTGCAGAAAGCGTTTTAGCAAGCAAATGTGTATGCAAAGAATGGAATACTATCCTTGGGGACAAAAGAATTGGATTCCTTTTTGGTGTCACACCAAGAATGGGGAAAGATAAATTTACCCAACTCTTTTATAGAGAGGAAGATTTCAGCCGGATCGTAACAGCCAACAATCACGACGCCCCGAATGATGGAACCCATGATGATTGGACTATGTTGCACCCAATAATTGGATCTTGCAATGGTCTGGTATGTTTTTATGTTTCACACCAGGGCACACAAGATCTTGTATATATTATGAATCCAGAAACTGGTGAGCACCTCTATCTGCCACAACTATGCATCCCAATTGCACCGGATCCAGTACTTTCGTGGTATCCATGATACAACGTAATTGGGGGTTTCGGCTACTATCAACATACCAATGGGTACAAGGTAGTTCGAATTCACATGGATGGTAAAGTTCAAATACACACTCTAGGAGACAAGAGGGAATGGAGGAACATAGCAGGGGAGATTCCTTATATTTTTCGGAGTTCAGGTGTGTACGCACATGGTTGTATTTTTTGGAAGGATTGTTGTCAGCACGATATTGGCATAATATCTTTCAATTTGGATACTGAGACGTTCCATCAACTTTCGCTACCCCCGCATCATATTCTTGGGAGTGAATATTGGATAAATACTTACCCATCACCTGGGAGGGTCATGTTCGGAGTTCGCATTTTATTTTACTACATCCATGAGGGGATTGATCGGCCCAGGATAGATTTCAGGGCTCCCATTTCCGAAGAAAATATTCATACATGGGCACCTGGCGGGGAATGGAATTGGAATTATAAGATAAGCATTTTCTTTGAAGAGGATGAATGGCCGACTGATAACCCGATAGCCTTTGTAAATAACAAGGACCTCTTATTTTGGCAGAATATGTGTTTATTGCGTTACAATACACTCACCAGAACTTGGACGGAAATTTGGGGGACACTACCGTGGGAAACAAGGGTTGCAATTATTCCTCACATGAGGAGCGCTGTCTCGTCGAAGAATTTTGGTGGACAATCGGAAACGTGTACTCATGATGTCCATGCCACTAACACATTCCTTGGTTTATCTTTGTATCTTTTTTTCCTTGTAGTTGTTTTTTTTTTTTTTTTTTTTGGTATTTGGATTTGTTTTCAATGCTGAAATGTACAATTTATTACTTGGGTTATCTATGTTGCTTTTTTTTTCTTGTAGCTGTGTTCGTTTTTTTTTTTGTTGGTGTTTGGATTTTTTTCTATGTTGAAATGTTCAGTTTCGTGTATCAACATGATAGTGTTGCCTCTAAATGTTGGGTCATTGTTTAACTATCCAACATTTGGTTTTTTCCTTTTTTTGCGTTACACCTATGGTCCAGACGGCCGGGCCACCCCAACTGATCTAGGTAATTAGTTGAAAAGTAGAAAAATTATTTGGGTATTTCCTAAGAGATCGTATATTACATTAAAAAGGAAATTTGATAAATATGAAAATATTCATTCCATATCTCATGAGATCATGATTTATTTTAGTTTGTTATGTTTGTAATGTATATTATATTAAAAAGGAAATTAGATAAACATGAAAATATTCATTCCATGTCTCATTATATTGCTGGAATATTCGGTGTAAATACCAAAGAATAAGTGATTTAAGATAATGATGGAAAACCTAAAAAATTAGGGTTTTCCTTAGAAATATATATAAATTACCCCAAGCATAGAAAAAAAATTAACATCGAGTATTAAGAGGAAAATGAGTTCTGCTAAGAGGGACTGTAGAGATGAAACTGAAGACAGGATCCAAAAATGTCCTCAACTGATGGCTGGTCCTCGTAAATTGAGGATTATCATTACTGTGGACGGAGTAACTACTGTTCCTGGTGTTCATCTTGACGCAGTAATTAGTTCTGTTGTCAGTAGTGTTGAGAGTGATGACGTTCCTATTTATGATGATGTTATTCCTGGTGTTCCTTTGGACGCTGTAATCAGTAGTGTTGAGAATGATGATGTTCCTGCTTATGATGATGTTTCTACTGTGATTGCTGATGTTCCTGCTTCTATTATTGAAATTATTGATGAAGATCCCGATGTTCCAGATATGGCAGAGGATCCAAAAGTTAACAAGCATGATTTTAACAAGCATGTGGAGCTTGATGAAGCAGAAAATGGCAAATTTGAGGATGACAAGGCGCCCAAGCCTACTGGTTGGAGTGATCACGTTCACCTCAGCATTGCGAGAATAATTGTTTGAAGATGGGGGATGGTTCATTTGATATGTTTATTTATTTATTTATTTTTTATTTTGATGATAGGGTTTGATTTATTGATTTCTTTTTGTGGACGCTTTGAAAGTTGTTTTCATTTCTTGTTTCGTTTGCTAATTTTGTCATTGAAAAGAAGGTGATGTTTATGAATTCTTTTATTATTTAGGTATTGGAATCATGAAATAAATCAGATAATTATTTACAAGTTCACAGACTTTAGAGACTGCAATATACTCTTGCAAATTTATTTATTTATGAGGTGTGCATTCTTTTAGAAAAATAAATATAATTAGCTGAAAGAACAGAGGAAATGTAGAAAAATACAGTTATTCTCCCCTGTAAACAATAAGAATCAATTTATCACTTTAGGTATGATCTTATTATCTCCTTGCCAATACTTTTAACAAAAACACGAGTTTGAACAAGTAAAGTGCTATTGAAAGTAAAGTACTGCTATATGACAATGTTAATGATAATGATCTTTGTGTGGATTTGGATGAGAATGACGAACCAGACTAATCTGACAAAGAACCATACTCATCTAACAAGTTCTTAGCTTTTTAAACAGGGTTTTTGATGTGTGAACTTTAAGTTTACATATTTTTAAATATAAAGCATTTCGTCTGATTAATCGCAACTCGGGCGAGTCACGCTCTGCAAATCGGGCAATCAACTCGTTTCCACTTTCGAATCTTCATCGTTTTCAATGCAATAATCTGTTATACCAGGTGTTTTCATTACTCATATTTCCTAATGATTGGTGTTTCAATCATTTTCATCTCCATTATTAGCTAGTTTATCCAGTTTCATCTCGATTTTCAATTTTTTGGAGGAATTTTTTTTTAGGTCTACAATGAATCCTTTGATTGTAGATCTCTCAAAAACCCCTGAAATTCATCCATCTTTTAACTTGATAACTGAGAAGGATGATTGACGATATGAAGCTTGGAAATTTTCATTAATTGGTCGTTTAGATTTTGTTCATCTTAAATTTTCGGATGCTGCTATGATTCTTCGTAATCAATGAAAGTTAAAGGACAAATATCAACTCATTCCACTGGGTAAAGGATTTTTCACAACCAATTATCAAATATTGAAGATAAAACTTATATTTGGAGGTTCAAGATCAGATTCTTAGGGTAAGAAACTGGAGTCCAAATTTCAGACCTGAAAATCAGATAACATCTAAAGCAATGGTATGGGCTCAATTTCCGGGACTCAATTTGGAATATTGGGATGAAGAAACCCTATTTACTATCAGTAGAGCAATTGGAATTCCAATCAAAGTTGATGCAGCTACCCTATAATTCCAGAGTGGATATAATGCAAAAGCCCTGATTGAGATTGATTTGGCTAAGACAATTCCTAATAAACTATGGATAATTATTAGGTATGGAGCATTTTCTCAAGGAGTAGTTCTCACTAAACTCCCTAAATTTTGTACTGAATGCAAAATTGTGGGTCATTTAACTACTGAATGTAGAGCTACACAACAATCTTCAAAAGAAGGCAGTTCTAATCAAATTGAGAAAGAGATTATTTTTGAACAAAATAAAAGATCTTCATCCTCAAGTTTGAAGCCTGCTGGGCAGCAACCCTCCAGTCAAGCTCAAACTTCTTATAACTGTGGTATTACTCCTAATCCTCCTAATATTATGGACATAACTAAATTTGTTCAGGATCCTAAAATTTCTATGAAGAATCTTTCTAATGAAGTAACTGATATAAATACTGCACTGGAAGTTAGCAATCCTACTGTTGGTATCAATATTACAAGTAACCCCTTTGAAGTGTTACAAGAGAATGAAAATGATCTTACTGACTCTGAAGATGGTGAAATAAAGGAGGTTAGTGCAACTAATCTTTTAGAATTTGGTTCTATTTCTCAAACTATTATTATTATCCCAAAAGTTTCTACTAGTTCTCTTCCAAGTAATGAAGTGGGTTCCAATAAAATTTCAAAGAAAAAGCCTCAATTAAAACCAACAGTAGTCACTAGAAAAGCTAGTAAAGAATCTCTTAAGCATATGATTGACGAGGGGAGTATATCTCCTCAACCCCCACCTTTTAAATGAAGATCATCTTTTGGAATATTAGAGGCCTTAAGAGACAAAACGCCAAGGATAAATTGAGAAGTTTAGTTAATTCTAATAATCCCTCTAGAAACTTAGTTAATTGAAAAGTTTAGTTAATTCTAGTAACCCCTTAATTTTGATTGTTGAACCCAAAATTAAAACATCAAATTTTCATTTTAAGCTCCCTAGGATGCACCATCAAATAATTCTTAACTATATGGATAATTCTAAAGGTGATATTTGGCTTTTCTGGAATTCTTCAATTACTGCTCCTTATGTTATCAAGGCTAGTAGTCAGTGCATTAGTGTTGAAGTAGGTGAAGTTCTTGTTACTGGAGTACATGCTAATTCATATAATATTAACAGAAGAGTATTGTTGCAAGACTTGTGTGATATTAGTCTTATGAATAAGCCCTGGTTAATCTTGGGGGGTTCTAATACTATTTTGTATACTGATAAGAAAAGAGGAGGTAGGAATCCCATTTCAATAGCAATGAGAGATTTTCAGGATTGTGTAGATTTTGCGGTCTGTTACAAGCTCCTAAAAGTGGTTTAGAATTTTCATGGTGCAATGGTGGGGATGGAAGAAAGAGGATTCTCTGCAACCTTGATAGAGCTTTATATAATTTGAAATGGTTGGATAAATTTAATGGTTGGAATTATAAAGTTGGTACTAGAGGAGTATCTAATCATAGTCCTCTTATGGGTTCTGATGTTGTCATTCCTAGAGCTCATAATCCTCCCTTTATATTTCAAAAAATGTGGCTGACTTATCCTGATTTTATGCAAGTGATTTAGAATTCATGGAAGGAAGATATTTATGGCAATCTCATCTATATTTTTATGAATAAGCTTAAAAGACTTAAAAAGTTCCTAAAGGTATGGAATTGGGAGGTCTTTGGTGATGTAAAAGAAACTCTTAAAAAAGCTGAAGAAAATGTGTTGGAGGAAACCTTAAAATCTGATAGTGATCCCACTAATATCAGTCTCTTAAACAACTTGGTTACTTCTAGAGGACAATGTGACATTGCTGCAAACAACTATAACACTTTTCTCAAAGATAAGGCAAGAATCAGCTGGATACATGATGGTGATGTTAACTCTAAATACTTCCATACAAGCATCAAGCTAAGACAGGCTCAAAATTCAATATCTGGAATAGAAGACTCCTCTGGTAATATTATTACTGATCAAAATGGTATTTCTAGTGTGTTGATTGATTATTTTAGTACCAAGTATGCTCATCAAAATGTTAGTATAAATGATTCCTTCTTTGAAGATGCACCTAAAGTCATAACTACCGAGGATAATTCCTATTTAGAAAATTTGCCTACTGAAGAAGATATTAAAAATGCAACTTTTGATCTAAATCAAGATGGGGCCCTAGGACCAGATGGATTCACTGGTGCATTTTACAGATATGCTTGGGAGGTTATTAAGAATGACCTAGTTGCTGCAGTGCAGTATTGTTGGCAGAAAAATGTCATTCCTAGTGGGATGAATTCCAATTTTCTTGTTCTAATTCCTAAAGTTCATGGTGCTAAGAATGCTAAACAATTTAGACCATGGTGCTAAGAATGCTAAACAATTTAGACCTATAGGTATTAGCAATTTCTGCTTCAAAATAATTACTAAGATTGTTACCATGAGAATCAGTAACTACTTACCAAAACTAGTGTCTCTGTAGTGATCTACACTACAAATTAGCTCAGAAGCAACTCAAATCTCTAAGGATAGAGATTTAGAATGGGTAGAAACGAAGTTGAGAGAGAAAAGCAATTTGATTAATAATTCTTCATAAGGGAAGAAAGGATCCAAAGTACAGACTTATACCAATACACACAAAGGAAGCGTGCAAAGCACGTGTATTTGGCACAGACTCAAGTTAACGTCTGAACAAAATTATAAAGTGTTGATGATTGTTTTCCGAATAGGGCTAAAATTGTAAAACCATGTATTTAATGCACTGACGCCCTGCAAGGGTATAAATCCATTTAAGAAGTGATGAGTGCAAAAAACCTCTTCACTCATTGAGCAGTTCAATATGTATGGACTTCATTCAGAATGGTGGTACAATCCCGAATATTCTATGAATTTTCCTAGTAGCATTATCCATTTAATGCATTGTGTGCCTTATATTTTCCTATGCTATGTTCCGTAAGAGAACCCTCAATGTTAGCATGACATGACGATTAATGTTCACTCTCAGCAGAGTAGCATGAATCTCCTGAAGTGTCAATATTGAAGTCTGCATGAAAGTACTCACACAGGCTGCATTGTTCTCTGACAAAGAGATCTTCGTATCGACGCGCTTTTAAGAAGCTAGATCGATCGAACTTGTTTAAATTCCTCAAAGGAAAATCCAGATTGTCTATATCAGTCTCAAAAAACGATCACGGCCACACAATTTGGCCGCATGATCCAACAAGTGTAGCCTATCCTAACAGAGCTAGGCAATCACTATGGCGACCACCATCGGGCTCACTAGTACCCTAGTCGATCGAGGCCCACTAGGTGAATTCCTAAGCACTACGAACGTCAACCCTTATGGGTGTTCGCGCTGTTAAGAAACTAGCTCAAATGAGCTAAGACCGTTGAAAAAGTTCTTTAATGCATCATGACCGTCCAACTTAGCCAGCCTAGTTGGACGGCTAAGATCTTCCCTGTAATGATCCAAGAGGCGCCTACATGCACATTGGCAGCCCGACTTTCCCTATGGTCAATCGACCTGTCCACGACAAGTTCATGGAGCAGCAAATCGTTTTCCCAAATTAAGGCAAACACGTTTGTTTCCAAACCCTAATTAGGGTGTGGCGGTAAGAAACTATCGCAAACCGATCGTGTCCTTCCAACTTGGCCAGCGTAATTGGACGGCTTAGATCGCGTTTCGGACGATCAAGGAGGTGCACATAAGATCAGCGTCGGCCCAACATTTTCCCCGTTCGATCGACTTACCTGTGGGAAGTCAATGAGGCAGCAAATCGCTTGATCGAACGAGGATGGACGCGGCTTTCCTGAAACCCTAATTCTTATTTGCGGCAGTATGCTACTGTCGCAAATCGATCGTGACCACTCGTTTTCTCTATCCAAATCGAGTGGCTTAGATCTGATTTTAGATGACCCAGGAGATGTCCACACGCTCACTGGAAGCTCTTCTTCACATATGGCCAATCGTCCTACTCGAATCAGCGCACGGCGCTTGGGTTCGACCAGTTAAAACAGGATGGCCGCGCGGCCACCAAACCCTAAATCATCGACAACTGATATCTATCTCAAAGCCATCTCGTCCGTCCGTCTTCGTCGACTTGGCCGAACGGCTTAGATTGAGTATTAAGCGATCTATGGGGCGTGGCAGTGATTACTGGGCACCCCCCTTCCGCAAGGAATAATCGGCCAAGCTATGCCTTGCACGTGCGGCTCCGGACGATGGCCCAAAAACGTCCCCTCGCGCTGCTTCAGCAACAACCATTAACTGCCGCAGATCGTCTCGACCACTCAACTTGGCCGGCCTATTTGAGAGATCCAGATCTAATTTAGATCGACCGGTAGGATTTTAGAATGGCTACCATCTGCTACTCGCCTATAGGGAGCGATCGACTAAGCAATAGCTCATCCCTGGAGCTACCAAACGATCGCCCAAACGTGTCCGGTCACGCTCTTCTTTTAAGACGATCGACTCGCGACTAACTTAGACGAGCTTTAAAACAACAATGCTTCATCAACTATTTTGAGCTGCTTAAAAGGGATACGTTACGTGCATCGAGTACATACATATCTTATATCGGCTTTACAAACAACTTAGTTGTTTAACCTAATAACGTCACGTGTTATTATTTGCGGCAAGTCCCATGAATTGACCCACTTACTCGAGACATCAAACGTGTCACAAACTGGGGGGATGCTCACTGGGGTATTGGTCTGGCAGTTTACAACGTGCGGTGTGCAACGCGCCCATTACGAGAAAATGTTAGGAAAAGACGGACGGTCAACAGTAATGAGAGTAGTGGGTGAAAAGTGACCGATTTTCCCTCATAGTGGAAACGTGACGATCACCACCACCTACACAACCCCACTACTCCATTACTCAATCTCCTCCACTTCCTACGAGATCAGAGGTTTGCGCTCAATGACTTGTATAAATAAGCTTTCAGCCTATTTCAACAACAACACGAACAACGCAAGTGTTAATACAAGTATCCAGAAACCTTCAAGAGCTGATAGCTTCCATTTTCCAATCCAGTTCAACATTCTGATACAAGTCATAAACAACCACACCTTCATAATTCAACATTCTGACCTCAACCACCTTCTTCGCTTCCCTCCCTAAGATCAACCCTTCTCCTTCACTTTGTGACCGAATTAAATCTGGAACGACCATTTATTGATTTAGGCCAGAGTCTTACAGATTGATCTCTCGAATCTAAAGTACTCCCGTGCGGTGCAATGTTTAGGGTTTTAATTCGTTTCTCATCAACATACTCAAAATTACCAAAAACAACAGAACCAGTTTTTACCCTCAAATAATTGGCGACCACAATGGGAGGTTGATCTCTCGGTTGCAAAAAATTGATTTCAATCTTCCTAAATTGAGAACGGGTAGATTTTAGTTCTAAAAATCAGTCATTAACCTGATTTCATTCCAATCACCAATCTCAATTTAAAACTCAGTGCTTAACATGATTTTATTCCAATCACCAATCTCGATTTCCGCTCCGTGATGTATCCCTACCAGTTGAATTCTCCGAAAATCACAAGTGATCATAATCCAATCACTATGGAAGACATGGCCAGGATGTTAAAAGATGTTCTCGCGAATCAAGCTAACATCGCCGAGCAGCAAGACGAGATGCTTCATATTCTAAGGAATGTAAACCGATTGTGGGAGGAATCGGCAAGCGTCCACCTAGAAAATGCTATCAATGATGCAGACATCAGACATGAGCAGAAAGGAAATAATCCACAAGATTCAACCAACAACAAGGAGGCGGAACAGTTTCACGGGGAAACGACTCGCCAAGAGAGTCATGGTACCGGCGAAATAAAAGATAAGCACCCAGCTTACGAAGATTTGTTAAAAAATCTGTATCAAGAGACCCTCGTAGAAGTCTGGAGGGTTATTGCCTCAACTGCTCATACTCTGCCAGAAGCACCCGAAGAAGGAGAAATTAACCAAGGTCTTCAAGAAACAAATATTGCACTAATGAATGGTGCTTAGTTCCACCACCTCATAGTGCTACTGTTACCGATGCAGAGTCATTGAGAAAAGTTATGCGTCTACAAGATTGCCGAGCTAAACGGTTTGCGTTTGCGTCAACATACGCTCGCGTCTCTACTCCGCCCTTGAAACGAGCTTCGTACCAAAGTCCGCGGGAGTTCTCACAACGGCAGCCGTTAACGCAAGAGAAACCAGATCTGGAATATCCGCACTTCCCATTTCCAACAAGGAAGATTCTGGAATTACTAAGAGTTTGGGTGCGAGACGGGGAAGTTCAATTACCTCCCGTATGGTGTCCTCCAAATGATCAAGAGATGACGGACCCGAGGTACTGCCACTGCCACAGATTCATTCATCGCTTTACCAGTGAATGCAACGACCTGAAGCATATTCTTCAAAGAAAGATTAACTCAAGAGAGTTACCCCCTTTCTCTGAATATTAACGTGTGCAATTTCATTGAAGTGATCGAACCAACTACGGGTTTCTCGAGGCACGCCATAACAACTTGGATCTAAAGCGATCACCCTTGGAGAATTCAAGTCTCGTTCAACCGAGATCTTGTGAACAAGTAAGTTTCTTTAAACAATTTTACATTTTAAAAGCCTGCTGGGGACTTGACGCATGCGTTCCACATCGAGGAAGGAAGTCAATGATGCAGTTGTTCTTAGACACCACATTATCTTCCTTTTACATGTTTCCCTTTTTATGCAACATTTGCAATTTTTACGAGATACTTCGAATGATCGAATTCAAAACCAGAATGCTGGCTTTCAGCCGATTCAAACATAATTCCTTTCATAAAATCATCTCAAAAATAAACCAATTCAAAAATTCAATCACCTACTAGTTCAAAAACCAAAAAATAAAACTGTGAAAGGAATTCCTTACATCACTCAAAACAACTAAAAGGGAAATATAAAAGAAAATGCGCAAGTATTCAAGGGAAGTCTTTCAGCAACAACTCGTTCTTTTTGGAAAGAGCGCCTTTCATTTTGCAGAGAACAACCTTCTTCAGCTTCAATTCCAAGGATAGGCTCTCGATCTCCTCCTTTTGCCGAGCAATGAAGTCCACAGAGGGAACTTCGTTTGTTTCATCTTGCAGCTTCTGGATTTTAGAAAACCCTTCATAGAACTAGGAAACATTGAATTCAAACTTCATAAAAACATTTCAATGGAACTCACAGTTTGAAACCACCTCCTGAGAAACAGTGCACCCAGTCACGCTGCTCATGACATGAATGGAGGATAAAGCTTCTTCGACACGTCGGACCAACATGCAATACAACCTTCAACCTTCTGTAAGCGGTTTCACTGAAGCAGCAAGAGAAAAACCACTGAGATACAACATCCTGCACGTCCAAAATCGCCCACTTTAACTCCAGTACCACATGCACGACTGCCACAATGATAAAACAACGTCCAAGGTATTCCATATCTGGCTCGACGGCAGCAACATCTATGAGGGACGCTTTCAGAATTTCGTCTCCCGTAGAAGAAGTAGTTGCGTCACCAAAGGAGGTTGCGCCTGGGACTTAAGAGGTACACACAGACTCTCCATGTCAAGAGCTTCATCATATTTGCAGAACCTATTAGTTAAGTCATTCGCATGAGGGAACTTCCCTACTCCTCAAAGACACGATCCAAAGATGATAAAGGCAAAGGAGCGTCGTTGGAGCACTACCCATCCCAAAGATGTTGAATTTTAAGAGACGCAAGCCCGCTGTCATTATGATTCCAAGATGCCCAAAGACGTAGACGTATTCGAGGGAGCAGATGTGTTGTTTAAGAACCAGCGATATGCTTGGATGTCTATGAAACACAACGTAGACACAAAGACGACCTCATGATCAGCAACTCGTACGATCCTCATCAACATTGGGTTCAACTCCAACTCTCATCCAAATTATTTCTTCAGAAACCCAGCGGGACAACATCTATCAAGACAAGATGGAAGCTCAGTAGATACTCGTGAGCAGGGGACTGTCTCCCGTTTCTCAATTCCATGAGGAAACATCAAGGAAGCTATTGGTTCCATCATCAGCTTCTCCCTCCAATAACGAGACTATCTCTATGATTATATGAAGATTACCAAGTTCGTGCAAGTATCTACCGCGCCTCTCCCTGCCGGTCTCTTCTGATCACAGTTGTTTACAAGAGTCGTTGTTGCTCGTTGATTGATACCAGCCAGAGCTTCACCATAGCAACAACCACTACGGACAGAGTCAAGGATCTCTTCAACACGAGAGATATGGTCAATCAAGAAGCATGTAATTTTCAAGGGAAAATCAAACTGAAGGGTTAATGGCGCCCTCACTGGAGTTCTCCCTAGAAGCCGTTTCAATGCTCCCTCCCAGAGCCGCTTCAACGTCCGCTCCAGCAGTCGTCGCTTCAACGTTCTCTCCAGAGGATGCTTCAACGTTCCCTTCAGGAGATGCTTCAATGTTCGCTTCAACGCCTCAGAAAGCCACACGGATCAACCATATCATGTCGGCCACGACGGCCAACAAAGTCAGATTTGGTGTTTCCAATTTCATGTGGAAAGGGTGCATGGACGACCAGATGTTTGGATACAATAAAGGTTTATCAAGTGCGACTCCCGCTCATTAATCAACAAATGACGAATCCAAAAGATTTACGCCTTCATCAATTCATCAACCACCTTACATTTTCAGTAGGAAATAGGCTCAGAATGATTATACCTGGGGACTGCCAGCATGGGATGCCTTCACGTCCCTCAACCAGGTTGTTTCTGATATCATCATCATCATTGTCATAGCTTTACGAGCCGCATAAATTTCTCAACATGAAGCTGTGCATGTGCATCAAAGGCTCCAAAAGTACGCCAGAGATATTTTCACATATCCGGCCACGCCATCGGATATAAAGTTGTAGATGGTGGATTTTCAACAAAGGCTAAATTCTTAAACTCATAATCATACGAAGCTCTGATTCAGCAATCAGACGTGAGTATCGAGACACGCCTCTCTCATCGAATTCTCAACGAAGAGTACTTTCTCTCAGAGTGCATGTAGATATGTAGTCTCACGACTGGACAACATCATATCTCATGAATACTGAATACTTTCAGTGATTATTTCTATATAGTATCACGAGATGGACGGCTCTTAGACAGCTTGCTCTGCTAGTATAGAGCGATAACGTCTTCAGGAACAAACAACAAGTTTACCCTGACTATATAAAGGATATGACTTACCGACAAGATCATATCGGGATAATTAATTCTGCTAGACAGCTTGCTCTGCTAGTATAGAGCAACAAAGTTAATTATTCCTAATTAAGATTAATTCTTCCATGACATTCACTACTGAATTCCCAGAATAATCTATTATTGCTCCTATTCCATGGTCGAATCCACGACTGGTCCCATGGAATGGTAATAATAATTGCTCCTATTTCATGGTCGAATCCACGACTGGTCCCATGGAATGGCAATAAACAATTGTTCTGATTCTATGATCTAATCCACAGCTTGATCTCATAGAATAGCAATAACTATATTATCTCATTACTCCGATTTCATGATTGAATCCACAACATGTCTCATAAATGGTAATAGATAAATCTTAATTACTCCGATTCTATGGTCGAATCTACGATCCCATGGAATGGTAATGCTCACTTTATTATTCTGAATTCGTAGTCGAATCCTCAGCTGATCTTATGAATTAATAATAAACATCTTATTGCTCAGTTTTGTGAATTATTCTCCACCAAATTCCACAATTAGTAATAAATAATCAACAAACCGAGCGTCTGAGCTACCTCTAAGTAAGCCCCGATTCAAATGGTGAAGGTGTATTCGACGACGATACCCTAACAGTCACTGCACGAACGAGTATTTCAAAAATACAACGAAACAATGAACCTATACAAAATAGAGAAGAAAATAATAAATAATTAAAAATATTGACCATGGTGCTGGGAGCACGGACACACGAACGAACGACCGTGTCGTGGTCAATCCCACGCCAGTTTTATATTTTTAATGCATTTTTATTATTTTCCATGATTTGATGAAAATTCTCTCATTTTATCAAATCTCCTTCGTCTCGAGGAAACTCCTCGGTTTCATGGTACTTCCATAAATCCATAAAAAATAATATAAAATTAAGAAAAGGAGTGTGGGGCGTGACCATTGGCCAACCGGCCATGCCTTGGTCCCAACCGTCCCCACACCCCACGGTTCCTTATTATTTTATTATTGTTATTTCTCTAATTTCATGAAAAACTCATTGATTTCATGGTATTTTTGCACAAATCATCATATAAAAATAAATAAAATAAAATTATGTAAAACTTTTGGGACCGGGCCACTAGCCGGCCGGCCATGCCCTAGCCGGTCCCACACGCCCTTTGCTTTATTATTTTATTATTATTTATCCTATTTTCATTGAATTCATCAAATTCCTTGATTTTATGGTATTTCTCTCAAATTAGGAAAAATTCCCTCAAATCATCAAAAATACCTAAAAATATTAAAAAATTATGAGAAACTCGTGGGATCGGTCCATAGCCGTCCGGCCATGCCTCCATGGTCCCACACGCCTGTCTTTTTTTATTATTTTAATATTTTGCTTCCATGAACTCATGAAAACTCCTTTAATTCATGGAAACTCCCTAAATTCATCAAATTTCATGAATTTTTCATAAAATCATCAAAATATTATAAAATTAAGGAAAAGGAACCACGGCGGTCCCACGCCTCCTCATTTCTTATTTTATAATTATTTTTCATCATCTCATGGTGTTTTCCTCAGTTTCGTCGAAACCTTAATTTTGACATATTTTCTCGAATGGATGCTCAATTGCACGCCAGAAAATATCAAAATTCTCAGGACTGAGACGCGGACGCCTTGGGGACACGAGCATGCTATCTTGACCGACCAAGATTGGCTCTTTGGCTCACGGAAGCCGGTGCCATCAATTTTCACAGTTTTGACCTAATTTGCACAATTGCTCGTATTAGGTCCAAAACTCTTCCAAACACTTTGGATTTTCATGAAGTGATCGTCAGGCGGTCACTTGACAACCCAGGGCCGGTTTCATGACTCCATGGTCGATCCCTCGCCTCGTCATAATTAATTAGGTTTTCTCACCTAAGACTCAGACGAGCATTTTTGAATAAATGATTAAACCAGCATTTAATCATTCTTTCACCAATAAATCGTCAACTCTACAAGGAGTTCTTCGTATTTGCTCACGTGAGCATATGGATGGTTGATCCACGGTCCCATGTAGTCGCTCCTTCCTTCTTCCCATGGTTAAACTTCTGACGAACTATGAATTGATCAACAATTGATCAAATTAGGGTTTCTGAATCCAAGGATCATCATTCCAGATTCCGACCTAATCCACGGTCCCAGTATTCTAACTAATATTTTTGGTACGCTGCCAATAATCCATCGGATGAGCAACACATGCTCAGACGATCAAATATTCAACAATTCATCACATGGGCAACACTTGCTCAGATGATAAATATTTGCTCAAACCAAGGAATATTGGTTCAACAATCAATATTCAACGATCCATCGAATGAGCAATACTTTCTCACTTCATCGGAAGAACTATACCTCTGTCCCATGACATGTTCAATTCATGAGTTTCAGAACATCATGTTCAATTCAGCAGCTACATGGACTCATCGTCCCATCAAACCACGAAGTCATCAATTGACTAACAAACCACGAGACGTCAATCGTGTCACTTGGGGGGATATCACTTAGGGTTTTGGTCTGGCGGTCTACGGAACGTGTGTTCAAACACACGATGGAATGTGAGCAAGTCGTGCAATCATTTGAAGGAATTCACGTGGTAGTGGGTGGAAAATCGACCAAGTCTCCACACGTTGAGCAACTGGTTTCAAACACGATCTCCACTTCCCCACTCCTTGATTCCATCAACTGTCACACTTCATGGAATCATGGTTTCTAAAATTCCAGCAATATAAATAAGTCGCTGAATAATGATTGAATCATCGGCATCATCAGTATCATCAATCTCACGTCAAACTGACAACACGAGATCATCAACTCATCAATTGAGCAATTACTCTCAATTGAGAAATTTCATTCACTCAGAGCTTATCATATTCAGATTTCACACACCTACAATCTTTTATTACCATTGATTCCACACATTTCTCAGCTTCCCTCCTACAGATCAACCCATCCTCTCTTGTGACCGAATTTACTCTGGAACGGTCATTGTTTTGATTTAGGCCGGAGTACTACAGATTGATCTCTCGAATCTAAAGAACCCCCTTTGCAGCGGTGCATCTGTGTGAGGTTTAACATTTCACTCGGTTCAAGGAGTCTCTTCCGTATGGTCGTCTCCTCAATTTCTTAAAAAACCAGAAAATCGTTTTCCCCCATCTACAGATTGGGGACCACAGTGGAAGATCATTCTCTCGGTTGTAATCTCACAATTTCACAAGATGGTTGATCTCAGGTCGGGTTCAGTTACGAATCCTAACACAAACCGTGCTAGCACTAGCAACAAAAACAATCAGAATATCCCAGAGACAATTCCGACCTCCAACACTGATGGTGGTGACATTACTCCTCCTCACGCTGAAAGTCATCCACTGTCCGGACGACACCCTGAAGAAGTCAGGGGAGATCCACCACCTACCATTGCTGATCTTATCAAAGCGCAGGAGACTCTTGCAAAGAATCATACTGACATGGTTGCTACACGGAAGGAGCTGTGTAATTATCTCAAAACTCTTACTTACAAGATGTCAGAGAAGACTCAAGAGAATGGAAATGAGAAGGATAAATCCTCAGACGACGATCCTGAAGTAATTCCAATCCATACAAAGAAGATGACGAAGTCCACAAAACTGCTGTAGACAACTCATCAGCGAAGGGATCGTCGAATTTCATCACTCGAGGATTTGGAGCACCTTTTGGAGAACCGTGGAAAAGACAAAACATCGCATGTCCATCGTCATCAACCTCCTTATCCTGCCTCTACGCAGAGGATTCCACTCCCTAAAGGTTAAGTTTCTCCAACCTTCACCTTATATGATGGAACTGGCAATGCTAGGGAATATGTCTCTCGTTTTCTCGAATCCCTGGGAGAACATGAACACAATCATGTTGTTCGTCTCAAGGAATTCTCAAAATCTCTGAAAGGCAGAGCATACACCTGGTATAACAACATCGCACCAGGGACTATCAACAATTGGGGAGAAATGGTTAACGCATTCTACATGAAATACTTCTTCGTGTCAGAACAAGTCACCCTCTCCGACCTTGGAAGGATGTTTCAGAAGGTCAGTGAAAATCCCAATGATTATGTGAAAAGGTTCAGAGTCCAAGATCTGGATTTTCATGACCCAAACGTCACGGAGCAACAACTGGTGGACTTGTGCATCAATGGCATGCTCCCGGTATACAGGGCCTTGCTAGAAAACCTTTGATTCCATACTTTCTCAGAGCTTCACGAAGCTGCGAAGAGGTCGGCAACCACTGCACCCGCTCTTTTGGAAAGAGAAAAGTCTACAAAGACTGAGGATTCAAAAGACACTCGAGGAAGCAGGCGTTTGATCAACAAGCAGTACAACCTGCAACCTTCAACAAATGCTGTCGCGGAAGGGAGTAAGCGAAAAGCAGAACCACAACACAAGCAGACTTCCTCCTCCCCTCTAAAGGAACACAAGAAGGAGAATTCGAAAATCCATCCTCAGCATACGGAAGATCCAGAAGCACTTGATTTTCCCTGTTCAATGGAAGAAGTTAATGAACTACTCGATGCCTGGATTCAAGATGGTGCAATCAAATTACCTTATGTCAAGAAGGAACCAAATGAAGAGGCCATGGAAAATCCTAGGTATTGCCGTTTCCATAGATACGTCAGCCATCCCACAAGTGATTGCAAAATTTTGAAGCGCATATTCAAGGAAAAGGTCGAATCAGGAGAGCTCAACCTGGGGACTGAGGGAGTGCACAAAAACCCCCTCCCAGTCAAAACTTTTACCATCTCTGAACCTCATGTCAAGGAAGCGGTTCAATCTCTGATCGAACATGTCTGCGAGTTGTTGTATCTTTCGAAAGCTCAAAGGAAAGATATGTTTGCTGCAATGAACCACATCGTGTCTGGGAAACGTCTGCTGATCCAAGAAACCACCACCGAATCTTCAGCCACCGACAAAGAAATGTATGAGTGGGGACTTCTCACAAAAGTGCACATTAAAGGAAATGAGTTAAAAAGGGCGTTCGTCGATGTTGGTACCGCTGTCAACATCATCCCTTTGAAAACTCTCAGAGCTACCGGTATTACTCGACAGGAAGCACCCACGCTCCCATAGCAATTAGGGACCACGAAGGAATCTCCAGAGACGCATAAGGTTTCATCACTCTCAAAGTTACGGAAAGATTGATCTGCACTGAGGTCAAGTTTTTCATAATATGGGAAGACCCTGGGTACGACATGGTCCTTGGAAGAACTTGGATTCATGCCTGAAGGATAACGATGCCTTCAACACATCCTGTCATCGACAAGGATTCCGAATCAGAAGACGAAGCAGAGGACACACCACTGTTTGAGCATCTGGAAGAAGTAAAAACTCTGATGGGGCTTACGCAGGAACTTGGAAATAATCCGCACCCTTTGTCAGAAGGTTTCGAGCTCAGGAAAGTCTTATTCCTCCTCTTTCTCCAATATTACCAATGTTCAAATACGCTACTATGGTCCAGGGACTTCTCCGCATGAAAAATTTAGCAGTCATCAAAAGCTACGAGTGGGTAACTTCACCTCAGCAATATTACACTCAATGGTTGGGTTCAGAACTTCTTCAAATCGGTCGCTCCATCGAGAGGTTTATTGCTGAAGACTTGGCTAAGCATGATCAACACTATGCTGGATACTCTCTTCTGCGCGAGTGTCCATATGTGCCACAATCGTGGAATTCCATCAAACAGGGAATTCCGAATCAGCGGAAGATATTCAAGGCACGATCGACCAAGCCTAACAAGTTTCATGAAGGGGACCTGGTTCTCAAAGCAGTTCAGCGCGGTCTTCATTCTACAAGGAACTCCAATTGGGAAGGACCATTCATGGTCGCTGAGTCCGTGGCCGGAGGATACTACAAATTGATCAACACAGATGGTAGAACCCTACCAGTAATTCACAAAAATTGGCTCAAGGCATTTATCTGAAATTATTGGACATTTAAGGTATTGGGCGTTCGAAGCATTCATGGCATTGGTATTTAACATTTAGGATTTTCTTTCATTTGTATTTCAATTCCTCCAAAACATTTGCAATACTTGCAATCAATATTTGAATTCAGCAATTTATCAAAATTCAATTCATATTTCGTAAAAGAAAATCTCTATCAAATCTACAAGAAAATCCTTAACCATCAGTCAATGCAAAACCATCTAAATATCAAAAACCAAGTATAAACCTCACATCTCTCAGAAGTTCAGAAGTTCAAGAGATCAACAAGAAAAGGCTTTCGCTCATCAGCATCCTTCAAGATTTGCAAATCCGCCCTCTCCTTGTTCAACTCCTCGGTCAGCTTGACAATCTTGTCCTCCTTCTCCTTCAAAGCATCATTGGGAAAGGGTATGTGCTTCTCACATGAATTCTTGATAACGTTTATTTTATTACGAATCCATTTCACGTTGAGGCCAAGTCTTTCTGAATTCTCCAAGTTAAACTCCCAATCAAAGAGTATATCTGGAGTCACGGTATTCTTGGGTCTCATATACATATTACTCACAACACGCAAGATAACGCCTACTTGCATGGTTAAAGCATAAGCACGCCCAGAGTTCCTGTCAACGATCATGTGGCCAAACTTCTTCCATATCGTCTCGTACAAGCGTGCATATCCAATGGGAACGCTGAATCCACCGACCAGTTCATGATACAGGAGTGAAGTGTTAAAGCGAGGATCGAAACCAACCCCTTCAGTTGGATATTCATACACTATTATACGGTTCTCAGTCACTGGAGCAGCTTCCACGACCAAAGCAACAGTTCCTTCGGCATTCTCCGCTGCTATCTCGGTTTCTTCTATCACTAAGGCAACAACCATCTGGTTTTCCATAACATAATCAACGACCTTCTCATGGCCTCGAAGTGCAGGGATGGCTGTCTCTTCATCAATAACTTCGTAAGGGTTAGAGTTGTCATCATTGGCTCCAGTATCCTCAACTTCGGTATTTAGCACCTAATACGAAGATTACATGAGGTTAGAGTCACAAAGCCAAAGGAGATTATGAAAAACAGTATACCCGCAAGGTAATATCATCAAAGTTCATTATACTACATTCAAGGCACGAGCAAATAACATGAAAGTCATGAAAACACATTTTACGATGAGTCCGTCTGAAGAAACTGAACTATGCCCTGTACTAAAAGACGAACTGGGAGAAATCTACAAGGAATCTGAGGATGGGTTATATGCCATTCTCTTCGTATGAATGTCCTCTATGACATGTAAAACTTTCATGACAATCCGATGAACGAGCGAGTAGATGTGTCCAAAATATCAAGTGATGCGCAATCTGAAAAAGTTTTGGAAGTCTCCTGGAAGTTTACTATTTCGCCTTCTTCAGGCTCTGAACGTGCTCAAAACTTAAAAAGATTCTTTGACAAAGCTTGGAAATTTTCCGGGCTTGAATTTGCACATGCATATCATCAAAATCTGACTCCGGACGAAGATTCTACAACGTTTCTATTAAAAAGCTGGGTTCTGAATTTTCTGACGACAAAATTCGACTAAGTTTTCACATATTCACATGGGTTCTCATTCATTCATTTACAAGTCAGCACTTTTATACTTCTATGAAGAATGTACATGATATATACTTACTTGAGGAGTCTCCAAAGTGTCCAAGGGGTTGGAATTGTCCACATCAACGACAAGAGGAACATCACTTCCATCCGGCTCCGAATCTTGGGAATTACCTCCATTCCCATTCCCATTCTCAGAGGATGATTGAGTTCCAGAATTCTCCATGACGACATCCTCATGTACACGTCCTTTACAATCAATATTTTCATCTATGAAGCACCCCATTTGAACATGTGAAAAAATACTTACAGTTTCTTCGTCACTCAAATCAGCGATTGCTTGTTCAGTAGCAGAAAATTGAAGACCTTCAAGACTTGATGGAGTAAAATTCTGCAACAAAATTAACAACATTGGCTTCATGATTCTAATGTTAATAGCAATGAAAGTCACAGTGAGAAATATTGGGAACTCACCAAAGAACGAACTGGGGACTTCACGGTATTAGGTAACAGCTTATAACTTTTGTTCCTTCCTTCTCCGCATGAACAACTTCTCCAATATCTGAAAAATCTGCATGGATTCGAGGTCTTACGCTACGACCGTCCTGTAAAGAATTCAATAACATGATCAGAATACAGTTACCATGGTTTCATAAAAGACATGTGGAGAATCTTACTTGAGAACATCCTGGAGATAATTTTCGTTTATCACCAGAAAGGTACTTCAGTCTTGGTCGACCAGAGATCATCTCAGCAGACGGAGGAATCTTCACTGGAGGCTGACTAACTGTCACGAATTCATGCAACCTCTCAATTGTTGATGCCAGAATTCTATATAACCTGGGGTTACATATGCAAATCTATCAGAACCAGGAAACCAGTAACTACTCACTCCCTTCCACGTGAGTGTGATCTAAACGAGACGCAAGCTGATCAACTGATGGTTTCCTTCTCCGGGTAGTTGGAACACATTGATCCATACCCATTTGTCGAGCCGCCCTATCAATGTTGTATTCTTCTACGGCCCACTCTCCATGCATAACGGATAACAAGTGACCAGGAGTACAGCTCAACATGAAGGATCTCTCACCATCATTCGGGTTACACCAGATTTCAGAGTCGTGCTCTCTCCAGTATTGAAAGTCGTTGGTTGAGAAACATAATCAGGAACCGACACCCACGGACGAAAGTCGAACTCCGATTCTTCATCCAACACATCAATGAGGCGTGCTTTAGACCGAGGCTTTTGTAGACCAACGCATGATTCGGGCATTATCTTTCTCGGCGAAGATGTGACGGGCATCAGTATTTGGTCCTTGCAGGATATTACGTGGGATAGGCGCATAATTCTTGAAGTGCTCCCACATCAAAGCTTGAAGAAACATCGTGTTAACATAACACTCAATCTTCATGAAGCCATTCGACACGCTGGAATCTAACACCAAGGAGTCTAAGTTAGAATACAAGGAACCCAGGAATAAGCTACCTATTGGGAGTTGCTCACCTTGAGCCATCTTAATAGCAAAAGGGATTACGAAAGGCTTCAAAAATGTCCACTGTCTTCGAATATGTCTCTGGATAACCATAAGCATAAGAAAGCGGCAATAGGTAACATACCGGTGATGGGACTATCAGAAACTTCATCTCTTGGCCACCAACGTGTCAACCAATGGGCATAACAACCTTTACTACCAGACGCCTTGTTCACTTCTTCCATCGCAGCTGTCAGAGTGTCAAAAACCACTTTTTCCTCATCCGAAAGACCTCCAGAGAAATTACCTGTAATCGGGAGATGCATCAAAGCAGCCACATCTTCTAAGGTAACAGTAAATTCTCCCCATCTACATATGAAGGTGTGAGTGGGAACACACCAACGAGCCAGCAAAGCCACGATACTTTTCACATCATGATTAATAGACAAGTCTCCAGAAGCTTGAATAGCTCTCGTCACTTGCCTGGTTGAGCATAGCCCTGACATGAGGGAAACCCAACATATGCCTCGCCCATCCAGAATTTTTTCCAAAGGGCGTCGAGAAAGCTTAAACTCTATGGTCGATGCAAGGAAAAGCCCTCGTTCGAGACAAAGCCGTATTACCATCTTCGGGGTCACCAATTTCTTCTGAGTCACAGTCCTAGGGTTGATCAGAAGACGATATACTGGGGATTGAGATATGCTTCAGCTCCTTTTGGATCCTCCTCAAAGAATGCGTCGTCTATATTGGAATGTTCTTCACGCCAGTGGCATCCTCCTCTTCTTCACCAATGGAGGTCTCGTCCATGCATGCATCATCCCTGGAGATGTCATCATCAGTATGCGATTCGTCCCTTGAAGTATCGTTGGCTGAGGAATTGGTCATTTTGCTAAAACAACTGCAAAGTCCACATTACATTCTACTTCAGTATGCTGTCCAGACATGAATCAAGGAAATACGGAAAAAATGGTAACTCTTAACTCTTACCTTTTGTACTTCCACTAACAATAGTGATAGTAACGGTAGAGTTAACACCTCAAAATCGTTCGTCTCTCTCGAAAACTGCAAAAACGAACGAAACTTTATTAATTTCGAAACTGATTTTTCATAAAATCACGGACACAATTTTCATAATGTGAACATTCACACAACTGACCTATGAAGTTCATAACAATAAATATTCATCATAAATATATTGTCTATCTTCGAAGGTCCTCAAAACCCACGTTTTGATTTTTCGAAAAAACAATTAATGCAACTTGCTACATAAATTCTCAAGATTTTATCTAAAAAAAAATCATGCAAATAAAATATACATCATATTTTGCACAATATATGTCACGGCTGCATATATATATAAAAAAATATTTTTCCTTCGTATCGTCATTATTTGTCTTTAAAACGAAGGTTTATTTCAAAAATATTGTGAAAGCTCACATCTCATACATATGATAAAGTTTTGTATTTACATGAAAGCTCATAAGCAAAATTTTATCACTGGACACAAGTTCATCATACATATTTTCCTTCGTGTCGTCGTTATTTGTCTTTAAAACGAAGGATTATTCCGATTTCATGAAAATTCACTTCTTTTATGATAAACCTTGGTATACATGAAAGCTCATACACTAAGTTTTATCACTGGACCTAGGTTCATATTTAAAAAAAAAATCTCTCCTAAATCAGGGATTATAGTTAGTTTTCAAAACTAACGATCGAACGAACATACGTTTTCAAAAACGAGGGTTTTTTCATAAAATCACACTAATATGTACACATGTATATAATTTCATCTTGATCAAGGCATGAACAATTCATGAAGGTCTTAGAATCAGCAAACATAAAAAAAAACGTACTGGGAGCCGGCCGGAAATTGGCGACGGCGGCAACGACGGCGACCGGCGGCGGCAGGTGGATCGAGCGGCGGGGAAACTCAACTTTCCTGCTCGCGAAGATGGAAGGTGATGAAGAGCTGGTCGTGGAGTTAAAAAAAAAGAAGGATTAATCCCTTTTATATCAATTTTATTTCCAAAACCTAATTTTCTAAGGATTCCTTATTGGGCCCCGCCATCCTAACCGACCACGGACTCGTCGTCCAAACCAGCGGTTCAACACTAATTTATGCTCATCAAACGACGCTCCAATCATGACATTGAAGCCTTCATCAAGTCGTGGTTTGCTCATGCTCTCTAAATCCGGTAACGTCTCAACTTACGACTAAGTTCAATTACTGGTATTATTTATGGCCGGAAAATCACCATTTAATGCTGACTGAGGAACACAGCTTTCCTCAGTAAGCAGGGGACTTAATGTAGATGGTGGATTTTCGACAAGGGCTAAAATCGTAAACTTAATTATACGAAGCTCTGATCAGCAATCAGACGTGAGTATCGAGACACGGGTCTCTCATCGAATTCTCAACGGAGAGTACTTTCTCTCAGAGTACATGTAGATATGTAGTCTCACGACTGGACAACGGCATATCTCATGAATACTGAATACTTTCAGTGATTATTTCTATATAGTATCACGAGATGGACGGCTCCTAGACAGCTTGCTCTGCTAGTATAGAGCGATAACGTCTTCAGGAACAAACAACGAGTTTACCCTGACTATATAAAGGATATGACTTACCGACAAGCTCATATCGGGATAATTAATGCTCCTAGACAGCTTGCTCTGCTAGTATAGAGCACAAAGTTAATTATTCCTAATTAAAGTTAATTCCGTGACATTCACTGAATTCCCAGAATAATCAATTGCTCCTATTCCATGGTCGAATCCACGACTGGTCCCATGGAATGGCAATAACAATTGCTCTATTCCATGGTCGAATCCACGACTGGTCCCATGGAATGGCAATAACATTGTTCTGATTCTATGATCGAATCACACTTGATCTCATAGAATAACAATAACTATTATCTCATTACTGATTTCATGATCGAATCCACAACTGGTCTCATAAATGGTAATAGATAAATCTTAATTACTCTGATTCTATGGTCGAATCTACGATCCCATGGAATGGTAATGCTCACTTTATTATTCTGAATTCGTAGTCGAATCCTCAGCTGATCCTATGAATTAATAATAAACATCTTATTACTCAGTTTTGTGAATTATTCTCCACTGAATTCCACAATTAGTAATAAATAATCAACAACCGGGCGTCTGAGCTACCTCTAAGTAAGCCCCGATTCAAATGGTGAAAGTGTATTCAACGACGATACACTAACAGTCACCCACGAACGAGTATTTCAAAATACAACGAAACGATGAACCTATGCAAAATAGAAGAAAATAATAAATAATTAAAAATATTGACCAGGTGCTGGGACACGGACACACGACCGACCGACCGTGTCGTGGTCATCCACGCCAGTTTTATATTTTTAATACATTTTTATTATTTTCCATGATTTGATGAAAATTCTCTCATTGATCAAATCTCCTTCGTCTCGAGGAAACTCCTCGGTTTCATGGTACTTCCATAAATCCATAAAAAATAATATAAAATTAAGGAAAGGAGTGTGGGGCGTGATCATTGGCCAACCTGCCATGCCTTGGTCCCAACCGGCCCGACACCCCACGGTTCCTTATTATTTTATATTTATTATTATTTCTCTAATTTCATGAAAAAACTCCTTGATTTCATGGTGTTTTTGCACAAATCATCATATAATAATAAATAAAATAAAATTATGAAAAACTTGTGGGACCGGGACAAAAGCCAGCCGGCCATGCCCTAGCCGGTCCCACACGCCCTTTGCTTTATTATTTTATTATTATTTATCCTATTTTTCCTTGAATTCATCAAATTCCTTGATTTTATGGTATTTCTCTCAAATTAGAAAAAATTCCCTCAAATCATCAAAAATACCTAAAAATATTAAAAAATTATGAAAAACTCGTGGGACCGGTCCATAGCCGGCCGACCATGCCTCAATGGTCCCACACGCCCGTGTTTTTTTTATTTTACTATTTTGCTTCCATGAACTCATGAAAACTCCTTCAATTCATAGAAACTCCCTAAATTCATCAAATTTCTCAAAATTCATGAATTTTTCATAAAATCATCAAAATATTATAAAATTAAGGAAAAGGCACCACGAGACCGTGGTCACGACCGGCCGACCATGCCTCATTCCTTATTTTATAATTATTTTTCATCATCTCATGGTGTTTTCCTCAGTTTCGTCGAAACCCTAATTTTGGCATATTTTCTCGAATGGATGCTCAATTGCACGCCAGAAAATATCAAAATTCTCAGGACTGAGACGCGGATGCCTTGGGGACATGAGCACACTATCTTGACCGACCAAGATTGTCTCTTTGGCTCACGGAAGCCGGTCCCATCAATTTTCACAGTTTTGACCTAATTTGCACAATTGCTCGTATTAGGTCCAAAACTCTTCCAAACACTTTGGATTTTCATGAAGTGATCGTCAGGCGGTCACGTGACAACCCAGGGCCGGTTTCATGACTCCATGGTTGGTCCCTCGCCTCGTCATAATTAATTAGGTTTTCTCACCTAAGGCTCAAACGAGCATTTTTGAATAAATGATTAAACCAGCATTTAATCATTCTTTCACCAACAAATCGTCAACTCTACAAGGAGTTCTTCGTATTTGCTCACGTGAGCATATGGACACTACATGGTTGATCCACGGTCTCATATAGTCGCTCCCTCCTTCGTCCCATGGTTAAACTTCCGACGAACCATGAATTGATCATCAATTGATCAAATTAGGGTTTCTGAATCCAAGGATCATCATTCCAGATTCCAACCTTAATAATTTTACGACGGCCTCATGGTCATTCATTTTATTAATTATGCTCGGCCCAACGACCAGTATTCTAACTAATATTTTTGGTACGATGCCAATAATCCTCAGATGAGCAACACATGCTCAGACGATCAAATATTCAATAATTCATCACATGGGCAACACTTGCTCAGATGATAAATATTTGCTCAAACCAAGTAATATTGGTTCAACAATCAATATTCAACGATCCATCGAATGAGAAATACTTGCTCACTTCATCGTAAGAACTATACCTCTGTCTCATGACATGTTTAATTCATGAGTTTCAGAACATCATGTTCAATTCAGCAACTACATGGACTCATCGTCCCATCAAACCACGAAGTCATCAATATACTAACAAACCACGAGACGTAAATCGTGTCACTTGGGGGGATATCACTTAGGGTTTTGGTCTGACGATATACGGCACGTGTGTTAAAACATACGACGGAATGTGAGCAAGTCGTGCAATCAGTTGAAGGAATTCACGAGGTAGTGGGTGGAAAATCGACCAAGTCTCCACACGTTGAGCAACTGGTTTCAAACACGATCTCCACTTCCCCACTCCTTGATTCCATCAACTGTCACACTTCATGGAATCATGGTGTCTAAAATTCCAGCAATATAAATAAGTCTCTGAATCATGATTGAATCATCGACATCATCAGTATCATCAATCTCACGTCAAACTGACAACACGAGATCATCAACTCATCAATTGAGCAATTTCAATCACTCAGAGCTTATCATATTCAGATTTCACACACCCACAATCTTTGATTACCATTGATTCCACACATTTCTCAGCTTCCCTCCTACAAATCAACCCATCCTTTCTTGTAACCGAATTTACTGTGGAACGGTCATTGTCTTGATTTAGGCCGGAGTACTACAGATCTCTCGAATCTAAAGCTCCCCCTTTGCAGCGGTGCATCTGTGTGAGGTTTAACATTTCTCTCGGTTCGAGGAGTCTTCTCCGTACGGTCGTCTCCTCAATTCCTTAAAAAACCAACAAATCGCATCCCGTTCCTACAACAATCCAAGATTCAGAGGATGGTTCAAAGGATGTCGCTTAGAACGAAGTCCTTGAAGACTTGATAGCAGCACGTCGGGAATAGAACGCCTCTCAGCTCGTTTACTTCACTCAAAGACTCCGAAAGATTTTGCCGATACAAGCATTCCAAGAATTTCACCATCGCAAACAGAAGGGCAAGAATGAGCCTATGAGGGTCAGAATGAACGCAATTCCATTCCAGTCAATGTTCAGGAGTTTAAAGAAGATTTTCGTTGCGACTCAGCAAACGGACTCCAAGCAACTTAACTCGAAGCCTCTCGCAATCGAGCGCAGTGGAGTTTAGCGAATTTCGAAATCTACCTGGAGGAAATTGACGTATGATAGGAGGACGATCACTGCAAGCCTTGATACTTCGTTAAACGTATCTTGCTCAAAGACCTAGCCGACCTCTATCCTGGTAACATCTGTCTACCTTGCCTCATAAGTTTTATATTTAACCGTCACCATCCATTGCTTACCCCGCAACAATGTCACTGTTATGTGCTAAGCAGGGGACTTAATGTTGATGGTGGTTTTTAGAATACGACTAAAATTGTAAAACCCTGTATTTAATGGCTGACGCCCTGCAAGGGTATAAAGCCATTTAAGAAGTGATGAGTGCAAAAAACCTCTTCACTCATTGAGCAATTCAATATGTATGGAATTCATTCAGAATGGTGCAACAATCCTGAATATTCTATGAATTTTCCTAGTAGCATTATCCATTTAATGCATTGTGTGCCTTGTATTTTCCTACGCTATGTTTCGCAAGAGAACCCTCAATGTTGCCATGACATGACGATTAATGTTCACTCTCAGCAGAGTAGTATGAATCTCCCAAAGTGTCAGTATTGAAGTCTGCATGAAAGTACTCACACAGGCTGCATCGTTCTCTGACAAAGAGATCTTCATATCGACGCACTTTTAAGAAGCTAGCTCGATCAAACTTGTTTAAATTTCTCAAAAGAAAACCCATACTGTCTATATCAGTCTCAAAAAATGATCACGGCGACACAATTTGTCCGCATGATCCAACAAGTGTAGCCTACTCCTAACAGAGCTAGGCAATCACCGTGGTGACCACCAGCAGGCCCACTAGTACCCTAATCGATCGAGTCCCACTAGGTGAATTCCTAAGCACTACGAACGTCAACCCTTGTGGGTGTTCGCGCTGTTAAGAAATTAGCTCAAACGAGCTAAGACCGTTAAAAAAGGTCTTTAATGCATCATGACCGTCCAACTTAGCCAGCCTAGTTGGACGGCTAAGATCTTCCTTGGAATGATCAAAGAGGCGCCTACATGCACATTGGCGGTCCGACTTTCCCCCTGCTCAATCGACCTACCCACGGCAAGTTCATAGAGCAGCAAATTGTTTGCCCAAATTAAGGCAAACACGCATGTTTCCAAAACCCTAATTAGGATGCGGCGGTAAGAAATTGTCGCAAATCGATCGTGTCTGTCCAACTTGGCCAGCCTAATTGGACGGCTTAGATCGCGTTTCGGACGATCAAGGAGGTGCACATAAGATCACCGTCGGCCCAATATTGTCCTCGTTCGATCGACTTACCTGTGGGAAGTCAATGAGGCAGCAAATCTCTTGATCGAACTAGGGTGGACGTGGCTTTCCTGAAACCCTAATTCTTATTTGCGGCAGTATGCTACTGTCGCAAATCGAGTGACTTAGATCTGATTTTAGATGACCCAGGAGATGTCAACACGCTCACTGGAAGTTCTTCTTCACATATGGCCAATCGGCCTACTCGAATCAGCGCACGGCGCTTGGGTTCAACCAGTTAAAACAGGGTGGCCGCGCGACCACCAAACTCTAATTCAGCGACAGCTGATAGCTATCTCAAAGCCATCTCGTCTGTCCGTCTTCGCCGACTTGGCCAGACGGCTTATATTGAGTATTAAGCGATCTATGGGGCGTGGCAATGATCACCGGCCACCCCCCTTCCGCAACGAATAATCGGCCAAGCTATGCCTTTCCCGTGCGGCTCCGGACGATCGCCCAAAAACGACCCCTCGCGCTGCTTCAACAACAACCATTAACTGCCGCAAATCGTCTCGACCACTCAACTTGGCCAGCCGATTTGAGCGATACAGATCTAATTTAGATCGACCGATAGGATTTTAGAATGGCTACCATATACCACTCGCCTACATGGAGCGATCGACTAAGCAATAGCTCATCCCTGAAGCTACCAAACGATCTCCCAAACGTGTCCGGTCACGCTCTTCTTTTAAGATGATCGACTCGCGACTAACTTAGACGAGCTTTAAAACAACGATGCTTCATCGACTATTTTGAGTTGCTTAAAAGCGATGTTTTACGTGCATCGAGTACATATGATATCTTATATCGGCTTCACAAACAACTTAGTTGTTTAACCTAATAGCGTCACCTGCTATTCTTTGCGTCAAGTCCCACGATTTGACCCACTTACTCGAGATATCAAATGTCACAAACTGGGGGATGCTCACTGGGGTATTGGTTGGTGGTTTACAGCGTGCGGCGTGCAATGCGCCCATGATGAGAAAGTGTTAGGAAAAGACGGACGGTCAACAATAATGAGAGTAGTGGGTGAAAGAGTGACCGATTTTCCCTCATAGTGGAAACGTGACGATCACCACCACCTACACAACCCCACTACTCCATTACTCAATTTCCTCCACTTCCTACGAGATCAGAGGTTTGCGTTCAATGACTTGTGTAAATAGGCTTTCAGCCTATTTCAACAACAACATGAACAACACAAGTGTTAATACAAGTATCCAGAAACCTTCAAGAGCTGATAGCTTCCATTTTGCAAGCCAGTTCAACATTCTGATACAAGTCATAAACAACCACAGCTTCATAATTCAACATTCTGATCTCAAACACCTTCTTCGATTCCCTCCCTACGTTCAACCCTTCTCCTTTACTTTGTGACCGAATTGAATCTGGAACGACCATTTCTTGGTTTAGGCCAGAGTCTTACAGATTGATCTCTCGAATCTAAAGTACTCCCGTGCGATGCATTGTTTAGGGTTTTAATTCGTTTCTCATCAACACACTCAAAATTACCCAAAACAACAGAATTAGTTTTTACCCTCAAACATAAAGCAACATTAAAAGATAACTAACAAGGGTGCCTAAATCACAGGGGGTGCCCCTAACTGGGCTGTAATGAAGAGGTTCATGACAAACCCCCTCCCTTCTCCAGATTCTTGTCCTCAAGAATCAGTTTTGGGAATTGTGCTTCCATGAAACCTTTATCCTATCTTCATCGGAATTCATCCCTGCCTGAAATATCACTTGGGTGACGGTTTGGTTGTTCTTTATGATCTCTCTAGTGTTCAAAACTAGCAATGGCTTCACTTTCATCTCCCATTCTTAGTCATGGTGGTGAATTCTGTCTGAGGCAAGATTCTAGTTCCTAGCTTTGGTTTAAGTTGAGAAACATGGAATGTAGGGTGAATTCTAGATCCCAATGGTAATTTTAATCTATAAGCCACCTGCCCAATTCTCTCTTCAACTTGATAAGGCCCAAAGAATTTGGCTGAAAGTTTCAGGTTTCTTCTTAGTTGTACTGATGATTTCCTGTAGGGTTGCAGACGAAGATACACCCAATCTCCCACCTTAAAGGACCTCTATGATCTCTTTTTATCAGCCTTTCTTTTAATTATTTGTTGAGCTGCCTCTAAAGATTCCTTGAGTAAGATTTTCATGGCTTGTCTCTGCTCCATATAATCATCCACAACAGTACTAACACCCTGAGCATAGGAAGAGATACCAAACTGTGGGGGTGCATATCCATACAATTCCTCGAAAGCGTGAGCTTCAGACTTGTATGATAACTGGTATTGTACCACCATTGTGCCATTGGTAACCAAGTTACCCACTTGCTAGGCTTGAATCTAGTCATACACCTCAGGTAACTTTCTCAACAAGCATTCACCCTCTCAATCTGGCCATCAGTCTGAGGGTGGTATGCAGTACTCATATGTAGAGAAGTCCCTAGCCTAGTAAATAAGGCTTGCCAAAAATTGCTTACAAATACTGCATCTCTATCTGAAACTATAGATTTAGGAAGTCCATGAAGTTTGAATACAGTGTCAATAAATACCTTTTCTACTGAAGCTGCAGTGTAAGGATGGCTTAAAGCCATGAAGTGGCTGAATTTAATAAATCTTTGCACTACAACTAGTATAACTTCCCTTCCTTCAGATTTTGGGAGTCCTGAGATAAAATCCATGGTTATATGCTCCCAAGCTTGTTCAGGGACTGGAGATGGCTGTAATAGTCCAGCTGGAGAGGTATTGAACCTTTATGTTGTTGACAGATGTCACAAGTCTTGAAAAATTCTTGAACATCACTATTTGTGGGTGAAAACTGTTTCTGCTGATTTTGGTAATTTCGGGTGTGTGGGTGAGAAACAAATCTAAACCGTAAACAATGTACTGCACGGGAGTACTTCTAATTCGAGAGACAATCTGTACAATCCTGGCCTAAACCAAGAAATGGACATTCCAGGCTTGCTTCGGTCACAAAGTGAAGGAGAACGGTTGGTCTTAGGGAGGGAAGCGAAGAAAGTGTTGATCACTCTTTTCAGAGTATCAAAGATAAAGAAGTGTAGTATAGTCGTGTTCGAACCACAAAGATTGTTGGTGTTCAAGAGAATTATTAAGCTTAACAATAATGTAAAATTGATTTGTGGTTGAGTTGTGATTGAGAACAAAACAGAAGATAATTATAAAAAGTAACAGTTGATGTAAATCTACCAAGACACAAGGTTCCACCTAATGGCCTTCAAGTCTTATATCATCAAAAGATAACTCGAATAGAGACAAATAGTAATCTGCTCTACCCGGTAGATACGACAAATATAACTCTCAATGAAACTAAAAATACCATTACATAAAATTGATATTATGTTCTAAATACAAAGCCCAATTGAGAAGTGTCATAGGGATTTCATAGCATTCAATGTATCCGGAAATCACACTAAATCTAAGAAGTTTATAGACACACTCAACACAAAACAACAATCAAACAAAGATGAAATGGATTAAGCATTAAAATGATTTACTGATGATAACTTAAGAACATTGAACCCATTAAGCTTCCCCTCTTGTCTTGGCAGAGAGGGGTTTAGCTTCTCATGGTTGTGTAGATAGCCATTAAAAGTATTGAATCAAAAACTCTAACACCCAAGAGAACTAAAAAGAATTGAACTAAAAATAGAAAGCAAAAGAAAACTCAGATTGCAGTATTCAGTCGTACTCCTCTTGGTTGATTAAGCTCCATCCTTTACACAACAACAACTTGACTTCTTCTCTAACTACTTGATTCAAACACTTCCTGGATTTGGGGAAAATACTCCATATAGATGTAATGTCTTCCACATATTTCTGCTTACACCAGTTGAAATCAGTTGTTGATTGCATGTACATCAAAATCTCGTCCCCCAGCTGAGTTGACTGCGAAAATTTCTCAAATAGATCAAGCCCACTTGTCTCGAACCAAATATCTCACAAAAAAATTCACCCTACTAACACCAGCATCTTGAGCAAATTGTTTGCAGTCAAAACGTAAGTTTCTCCTGGCTGCAGCACCACTTTCAACTCCCTGAACTTCAGTTCAAATCCACTAGCTCCATTGTAACATTTTCTCGACATTAAACTCACTGCCTTCCTACCAAGACAAGACCAAATTCAGTCTATATAAACGAAGCACAATTCAACCTCTTGCCATTTCTGCAGCGCTCATTTCACAATTGAGATACTCAATTAAAATATATGAACCCTATAAATCATTCCATGCCAAAACCTGTGTCCGTTGCTGCTGTAACTTCAAGCTCTGTTGCATACTCACATGAGAACCCCCAGATCCATGCCCCAGCTTTGCTGCCAATCTCATATCAACACTGACTGCAAATCATAGAACCCATCCGACGTGCAACATCACCTAGCACAGAGCTACTGCCATGACATTTATATGGTGAGACGTCTGCTAAACAGCTAGACGGAACCACTAAACAGTGATTGAGAAATGTCCGCTAAATATCAAGACGAATCCGCTAAACAGATGGACTAAGCTAAACAGCTAGACGAATCCGCTAAACAACTGGATTAAAAATGTTCGCTAAACATCTAGAAAAAACCACTAAACAATGTGTAGAAAGACCGCTAACAGCTGACCTTATCATGTAAAATTTTCACTTTGTTTTTTTATTTTTTTTCCAGATGTACAAGAAAACAATGAAATCTGATTATGCAGACAAAGAATCAGAAAAGCATGGATTTAATTTACCCCAAAACTCCCCCGCACTTAATTTCTACATTGTCCCCAATGTGGCAGTGGTTAAAAACAGTTCAAAAGTGAAAAGGAGTAATCAGCCAAGTACAAACATATTATTCATGATAAAATAAAGAAATAAAATAAAACTACTATTTTACCACTGTCGCAGGTCAGTTCGGTTGCAATTATCCCACGCAACAAGCCTTTAAACCTAAAGCTCGCACAAGAGGACGAGTCTGTCTCTGAGGGCTTCCAGCTGTGATACCCACAAACACAAGGGTTGTCTCCCTAAAGCGCTGGATTTTATGTCTCCAGCTAGACATCTGCAAAACACAGCCAATCAAACATAAGAAGGATCCTCTAGAGCCGTGGTATCGACTTCTGGATTCACCTTAACCTTGAAGATGTTGCAGTTAGGATTCTCAATACCAAAGGTACCATCATAAAATTCATTTTTAACAACAAATGGGTCTTTCCATCGTGTCTTAATCTTACCTGAGAACTGGTGTAGTTGAGAATCATAACAAAGAACTGGTTCCAATATTTCCCTAACAACATGCTTATCAAGAAACTTTCCCATTTTACATTTGCAGTTCATATCACCCTCATTCCTGATTTCATGAAGCTCATTGAGCAGTGACTTCCTGGAATCGATTCCTTCTATGTCTGTAATACTCCATCATGCGGCACTTATATGCCTCCTAAGAACATGTGAAAGTATTGTTTCATGTTCCTCATTAAGTTCAGATGGTAAGGAAATAAGAACATTTTCATTTTGGCCTAACACATCATAATTCAGTTCATTAGGAAAAGGATTAAATTCAGGCTTTGAGAATTCTACGGATGGAGACAATGGCTCAATCTCACTGATTTGAAGTGACTCAAATCTAGACTTCCACTTATCCATATCCAGCAACAGGGATGAATTCAGTGAAGAATTAACTTCTTCAATGTATCCATCCTCATCGAAATCCAACAAATTAGGAAGACAAGCTTCTAAAGGAACCTTGGCTTCTAGATGAGATGCTTTTTACTGCACACATGTTTCAACCATATTAACTTCATGAATATCATCTTTACCACCTGGATCTTTACATGCATCAAATATGTTCAACTCAACAGTCATATTTCCAAATGAAAGATTCATTATTCCAGTTCGACAATTAATCAAGGCATTTGCAGTTGCAAGAAAAGGACGACCTAAGATGACATGTATTTCTTTACTAGCATTAGCTACAAGTTGAGTATCCAAAACGATAAAATCCACCGGATAGTAAAATTTATCGATTTGAATTAACACATTCTCAACTACCCCTCTCGGTACTTTAACGGATCTGTCCGCAAGTTGTAGAGTGACTGAGGTGGGTTTTAATCCACCTAAGCCAAACTGCTCATAAACCGAGAAAGGTAGGAGGTTTACACTAGCTCCCAGATCTAGAAGTGCTTGTTTGATCATGAAATCCCCTATTATACAAGAAATAGTAGGGCATCTCGGATCTTTATATTTGGGAGGAGTGTTGTGTTGATGAATAGAACTTACCTGTTCCGTGAGAAATGCCTTTTTCTGCACATTGTGCTTCCTCTTGACCGTGCAGAGATCATTCAAGAACTTGGCGTAGGCTGGAAATTGCTTGATCACACTCAAGAGAGGTATGTTGATCTTCACCTGCTGAAAAACATCAAGGATATCCTTATTATCAGCCAATTGTTTAGTAGACGATGATAAACGACGAGGAAATGGAGCATGCACTTTCTTATCAATTTCAGATTGTTCATTTTGAATATCATTGTGACTACTCTTAAGCTTCGGAGACTTCTCAGGTTCGTCCACCTTCATTGGAGTCTCAATCACCTTACCACTTCTAAGAGTGGTGACAACATTAGCTTGCTCCAAGTTAGAATTTTTTCCTTTTGGGTTGGGTTGAGTTTGGGCAGGCAATGTCCCCTTCTCCCTAACATTGAGACGTGATTCAATTCTAACTATGCTAGTTTTCAGCTCATCTAAAGTCTTCATAACATTCTGATTTATCTGTGTCTGTCCCTGCATAAAAGTATGTAAAGTATCCTCAAGAGAATTCTTATGAGGTGGCACATAAGGGTTACTAGATGAAGACCCTTGGGGAACATTAACACCATTCATTGTAGGATTTTTTCGCCAATTTGGATTGTACGTTTCTGAATATGGGGAGCTAAATGGTCTTTTATAAGTATCCATGGAATTTGCTTGGTCATGTAACACTTCCTGAAATGCTGGAATTGTAGGACAATCCTTAGTGTAGTGTTCAAGACTTTCGCAAATACCACAAGCATGTTCGACCGGATCAACTACCTTAACCAGATTTGGTTTCTGAATCGCATCAACTTTCCGATGCAAACTAGCAATCTTAGCATTCAAGTCATGTTCTTCATTCAACACATACATTCCATGCCTAGAACTAGCTAAAGCTTTGGACTTATTTCCATCCGCTGTGCCTGAAGTGTCCCAATTTTGGGCATTTTCAGCTAGTGAATCGAAATAACTCCAAGCATCATCAGGTGACTTATTCAGAAATTTCTCACTACACATCATTTCAACAAACTGATGCATACCAGAATTCATACCCTCATAAAAGAAGTTAATAACTCTCCAAATTTCATAACCATGCCGAGGGCATCTAGAAAGTAAGTCTTTAAACCTTTCCCAACACTCGAAAAAAGACTCATGTTCATTTTGATAAAAATTCATAATATTTTTGCGAAGAGTGGTGGTTTTATGAATAGAAAAAAACTTTTTCAAAAACTCTCTAGTCATTTCATTCCATGTCCTAATGGTATTTGGCCGCAAAGAATGCAGCCAAGTCTTAGCTTTCTCCTTGAGAGAAAATGGAAACAATTTCAGTTTTACAACATCTTGAGTCACAGCAACAAAAGGCATAGTAGTACAGACCTCATCAAATTCTTTCAAATGTTTGTATGGACTCTCGGAGTCCAATCCGTGAAACTTAGGCAGTGCTTGTATCTGCCCATACTTAATCGACACGTTGCCAACATTAGCCGGAAGAACTATACAAGAAGGTGTAGAAGTCCTTTCCGGCTGCAAATAATCTCTAAGGGTTCTAGGTCCATCAACATTGGTTGCGGCTTCAGCAACAATTCTAGCATCTTCAGCCTCAGCCGCTAATCTCGCAGCTTCATCTGCCATTGGATGACTAGGGTGATTCTCTAATACCCTATTAGGAACATGGTGAAATCTAACTAATCGATTGAATTGATCAGACCTAGAATATTGCATACACAAAGGAAACAAGAAACGGATATAATGTTACCCAAATGGCTGTGATTGCGGCTAGATTTCAGCCTAATCACAACTGGCGCAATGACACTGATTCCCTGCACCCGTACCAGCTCCCAATGTCGCCAAGTCTTTAGAGCTATCTTACTCCCTGTTACGAAGAAACAAAAATTAGCAAACTCTAAAACAAAACTAAAAATAAACCGATGCAACACTTAATTCTAAGGAACACTAAACAATCCCCGGCCCGCGACGCCAAATTTGATCACTCTTTTCAGAGTATCAAAGATAAAGAAGTGTAGTATAGTCGTGTTCGAACCACAGAGATTGTTGGTGTTCAAGAGAATTATTAAGCTAAACAATAATGTAAAATTGATTTGTAGTTGAGTTGTGATTGAGAACAAAACAGAAGATGATTGTAAAAAGTAGCAATTAATGTAAATCTACCAAGACACAAGGTTCCACCTAATGGCCTTCAAGTCTTATATCATCAAAAGATAACTCTCCACCCGGAATATACGATAAATATAACTCTCAGTGCAACTAAAAATACCATTACATAAGATTAAAATTATGTTCTAAATACAAAGCCCAATTGAGAAGTGTCATAGAGATTTCATAGCATTCAATGTATCCGGAAATCACACTAAATCTAAGAATTTTATAGACACACTCAACACAAAACAATAATCAAACAAAGATGAAATGGATTAAGCATTAAAATGATTTATTGATGATAACTTGATGCAGGGCGGAAGCGTTGAATAGTATTAAATCCAAAACAACATGTTTCCGAGATACCACTCTCAAGGAAAAACACTACTTTTTTATTAATCAAAATCTTCTCCTCTAATATCAAAACATGGAGCTCTTTATATAGATAACTCCTTATCAATTAATAACCAAATATTTTATTTAATTATTAAAAATACTTACTACCTTATCTAATGGATATTTTCTAAACTAATAAAATACTAAAATAAATACTATTAGATACTTCTAAAAGTTACCTAAATAATAAAAGAGAAAATATCTTAATTAATTAAATATTATTTGCTAAATAATAATAATAAATCAAAGAAAAATAACAATAAACGAGTATATTTACTTTCCCTAAATACTCCACCATTCTCCCCTTCTCAAAAAAAATTCGCCCTCGAATTTTGCCAGTATTTGTAGTTGGGTAAATAATTCTTCGATGAAAATTCTTATAATCCTTCAACTTAAATAATATTGACATAATTACTATTGAACCGGAAAATATCTGCGCATCGAAATAGTGAAGTTGATGTCGTTGATCCACCTGATTACATACTGCTTCAAGAGAATATGGACCAACATAACAAGAATATAACATGATCTCATCATCAGGGTAATCATCATAGACCGGTGGTGAATTCCAATCCACAATAACTTCATATTCTTTAGTTCCAGAGAAAGAAAAAATATCATCAAACCTTTGGATTTCAAGCTTTAATCCGGACTCCAACGAATCTCGCGGATCATGTGCAACTCCTTGAAATCCTTTCTCCTTGTCGCCAAAGAGATTTTTGTTTTCATCACCGGTCACTTCCTCCACTCGTTGTAGGCTAGGACCATGATGGGGCTCTTGCTGATGATGCATTTCAGCCAATAGGAGGGTGAGCACCTTAACCTCCCGTTCTAGATCATCTACTACCACTTGCTCTTTCTCATCGCTGAGAGCGGCTCTTCGAACAACACCATAATTTCTTCCTCGAAACATGATGCAGGAGCGTTGCCTGTCTCTGAACCAACTGATGCAGGAGCGTTGCCTGTCTCTGAACCAACTGATGCAGGGCGGAAGCGTTAAATAGTATTAAATCCAAAACAACATGTTTCCGAGATACCACTCTCAAGGAAAATACTACTTTTTTATTAATCAAAATCTTCTCCTCTAATATGAAAACATGGAGCTCTTTATATAGATAACTCCTTATCAATTAATAACCAAATATTTTATTTAATTATTAAAAATACTTACTACCTTATCTAATGGATATTTTCTAAACTAATAAAATACTAAAATAAATACTATTAGATACTTCTAAAAGTTACCTAAATAATAAAAGAGAAAATATCTTAATTAATTAAATATTATTTGCTAAATAATAATAATAAATCAAAGAAAAATAACAATAAACGAGTATATTTACTTTCCCTAAATACTCCACCATAACTTAAGAACATTTAACCCATTAAGCTTCCCCTCTTGTCTTGGCAGAGAGGGGTTTAGCTTCTCATTGTTGTGTAGATAGCCATTAAAAGTATTGAATCAAAAACTCTAACACCCAAGAGAACTAAAAAGAACTGAACTAAAAATAGAAAGCAAGAGAAAACTCAGATTGCAGTGTTCAGTCGTACCCCTCTTGTATCATCAGATCCTTACTCTTCTTGCTGATTAAATCCAGTCAATACCCCTTGATAAATTAAACCCTAATTTCAGTCCTTGAAGTCTTCATCTCGGTTTCGTATGGAAGAGAACAACACCAATACTGGAATCGCAAGTAAATACATTTGCTTCTTCATAAGCTGATCCAGAGTCTCGATTTCACTCCACCAGAAATAAGCTTCTACTAGTTAAGAAATGAGAAGCCCCTCCTATGGAAATAAGCTCAGCTCCCTTTTTTTTTTGTTAAGAACATAACGAGAAATGAAATTTCAATCTGTTTTCCCTAGAGAAAAGATGTGGTGAGTAGCTAGACACATTTACTTATCTCCTTGCACACAGGGGCTTCACATGCTTGAGCCATTATGTGGAGAGCCATGAGATGTAGACTTGGCAGTCCATGAATTCATTAGTTAAGCCCTCACTACTTTAGTGCCTTGAACTGCAATATCGGTGCTTGTAGTCACAAATATCATTTAGCTCCTCGTTTAGCCAGTTATTCTCCGAGTGAACGGATTTCATTTGTTGTTTCTGTAAATGGGTTAAAATAATATTATTAGTTAAAATATCGAGACCTATCTAGTATAAATGTGGGTATAAAAATGTCGCACTTACGTGATTATCAAGTGTTGAGACCAGAATAGTTGATTCTGGAAGTGTGGGTGTTTCGTGACTTGTATCAGAAAGTCGAACTGGCTAGCTGAATGAAAAGCTATCAGATGATTTCTGGATGTTGTATTTTTCACCTGATCGAAACTTGTTGTTTGGTGGAAATAGGCGAGACTTATTTATACAAGTCGCAACAAAACGTACCCTGGTCTCGTAGGAAGCGGAAACGATTGAGTGGTGGAAGAAGGGAGTAACGAGTAACGCCGGGAATTTATGTTTCCATAACGAAGGATACGTTTACACCTTTACTTCTTTCCATTACTAACCGCCACGGTTTATGACACTTTCCTGTAGCGGGCGCATTGCACGCCGCACGCTGTAAACCGCCAGACCAATACCCTGATGAGTATCCCCCAATTTGTGACATGTTTTGATGTCTCGGGTGTTTTCGTGGAAAACATATAGCACTTTTATACGTGTGGAAAGTTTAGAATTGAGAGGCTTGTCGTAGGTAAATATCATATGTGATGCTAGGATCGTTTTGGCTAGTCGAAGTGGCGCCAACAGTAGTGCATGGTGGCATGCCAGTAGCTGTGGCATGGTGGCATGCTAGGAGCTGCGGCATGGTGGCATGCCAGTGGATGTGGCACGGTGTCATGTCAGTGGTCGTGGCACGGTGGCATGCAAGTGGACATGGCATGGTGGCATGCAAGTGGCCGTGGCATGATGGCATGCCAGTGATTGTGGCACGGTGGCATGTCAGTGGTTGTTTCATGGTGGCATGCAAATGTTCGTGGCATGGTGGCATTCCAGTGGTTGCGGCACGGTGGCATGCCAGTGGCTGGGGCATGGTGGCATGCCAGTGGTTGCGGCACGGTGGCATGCCAGTGGTTGAAGCGCGGTGGCATGCCAGTGGCCGTGGCATGGTGGCATGATGAGTGCTAAAAAGTGCATATTTCTATATATTTTTCTTGGCATTTAACTCATCTTTTGTGCATTAATTCTACATTTTAACCCATATTCTGTATTTTCATTGTTTTCAAGAATAAATATTTTTCTTACTTAATTTTGCATTTTTAGGTAATAAATAAAGTCTGGATGACTTGCGGAGCAGAAAAGAGCTGAAGAGTGGTGAAAAGCCGGAAGAAATTACGTAAGGAAGCCGGAAAGAATGGTGCGCACAAGACCAAAAAGCTAGGAATGGGCTCAAGAAGGAAGAATTGTTCTTAAAGAAGATATGGGCCTGGCATACCCAAGGCCCAAAACCCTTACCCAAACCCATTTTCTATATCCATACCCGCCTCCATTCTCAGCCGTTAGATTGGATCCATCTCATCATCCAATGGTCGCTTATTCATCGTGCATCAAAATCTGAAGTCCCTGCAAAACACCATAGTGCCTAAATTCCAAGCCTTCAGATTAGATCACATTTAGATCCTACGGTCGCTTCTTTGCATGCGCATCAAATCTCGATACTTTCGCTTAACACTTCAACACCTAACCCCATCTAGAGCCGTTAACTTCGTTGTATCAAGACATCCGACGGTCGATACCAGCCTCTTCAGGCGGAGCCGTCCGATTCACCTACCAGCTTCGATTCCAGTGGCTCAGCTTCGCCAACATCTAACTTTGATGCGCCCGCTCAACACCCTAAAAACGGATACCCTATACCCTAAACTGTCGACCCATTCTTCTCCTCTTTCTTTCTTCTTCTCCTCCACCCGACAGTTGCAGAGCTGCAACTGCAACACCCATTCCGCCACCATACCTCTGCCACAACCACACCACCTTCTTTATCATCACCACCACCTACCGCACATGGTAACTTTCAATCAACTTCATCAACATCACACGATTTCAGTGACGTGTGGAATTGATGAGAATGATTGCATGTTATCAATCGAAGCTAGAAAAGGCATGGGAAGGAGCAGTGAAGTCAGAGGAAGGATGGGTCAGCGATTGATTGAATAAATTGCGCCATCAAAGTAAGATTTTACGAAACCCTAATTTCTCAATTTTTGGGATTTTTATAGAAAACCCTAATTTCTGTTAGGAGAAGCAATGAATTAGTTATGGGTTCAATTTGTACTGTCAAAAATTAGGTAAATCATATACCTAATTTCACTGTTTGAATTTGGGTATTTTTCTATAAACCCTAAATTGGGTATTGGGTATAAAAGGGAACTGTGGGTTTGTGTGTGAGGTTTTATGCTGGACTAGCCAGTGTCCAGAACTTAGTTCTGTTAAATGTTCATTTTGCTGTTCACTGTTTATCCATTTTAATGTTTTGATTTTCTCCATTTTATGTCACTGTGATGTTGTTATGTGTTGTTCCTGTTATGAACTCCACTGTTGTGTTATGTTTGTTCTTTGCTGTCACTCCCATATTCCTGTTATGTTATGTTTCTGTAATGTTTGTATCATGTTCTGTAATGTTCTTGTTATGTATGTTCTAAACCTCAAATGCTAGGACTAGATGAAACCATGAATCAATAAGATAGTCTTCATCATGTGCAGCTCTTGTCCAATGTTGTTAAGCCCTTAGACTAGTTGTACTTTAATCAGACAATTAGTACTTTGGTAACTATTTTAGCTGTGAGTAGAATATCCCCTAGGTTAATGGTGGATTCAACATCCTAGCGTTCTTTCATCACTCATGTTTACTGTTTTGTGGAATGTTAGGCTAGAAGCCTTAGAGCATTGTGTTGATTGAGCATTGGGGAGAAACTAGTGCTCACTAGTGACTGTGAGCAAACTAGTTCTCTTCCCACTCTAGTTGTATGCCTAGGCTCTCTTGTCTTGTCAACTTTTTAGGTTTAGTTTTGTGTTTAATCATGTTTTGTTCACTGTTAGTGGTAGAGGTTTAGCTTTGAAGCTTTGGATTGATTGAGCAGTGGGGAGAAACTAGTGCTCACTAGTGACTGTGAGCAAACTAGTTCTCTTCCCACTCTAGTAGTATGCATAGGCTCACCTTCACCATTTCACCTTCACCATCTCCCCTGCCCTTGGCTAAAACAGCCTTGGTTTGTTCCATTTCCTCCATTGTTTCCTTGTTACTTTTGTTTTCCTCCACTGTCATTGATGTTCTTTGTTTTGTTTTCTTTGCTATTTTGTTAGTCTTCTTTACTTCATTGTCTTTGCTTCTTTACATTTTATTTATTGCATTGTCTTTGCTCCTGCTACTTCAACTTCTCCTGCTGCTGCTCCAGCTTGCTTCTCTTGCCCTGTGCTACAGCCACTGCTGCTGCTGCAACTGAGCTTGGCTCACGGCTCAAGGCCCAGCTCATCATTAGGTTACCAAGCCCAGTTCTCAGTCATTACAAAGGCCCAGGTCACTTTTAAAGTAAAAGCCTGATTCAATCAAAGCCTGAACTCAATTAAAGGCCCAGTCCAATTCAGGTTTAAGGCAAAAGCCTAATTCAGAGACCAAAGCCCAAGTTCACAGTTCATCATTCAAAGGCCCAAGGCCTAAAGCACTTCATCATTACAAACAAACCCACTAAGCCCAAAGCACAATTAGAAGCCCAATAGAAATTTAGAGCTCAAATAGCTAGAAACTCCAAACACTCCCAATCTCTGTGGATCGACCCGTACTTGCACGAGCTACAACCGACGACCGTGCACTTGCGGTATTACTGTAGGCCCGCGTTTTATTTCGCTTCAATTTTACACGCTTTTCCGGGCCCACCAAGTTTTTGGCGCCGCTGCCGGGGAAAGCGTGTAAAATTGGTGGGCCCGGAAAAGCGTGTAAAATTGAAGCGAAATAAAACGCGAGCCTACAGTAATACCGCAAGTGCACGGTCGTCGGTTGTAGCTCGTGCAAGTACGGGTCGATCCACAGAGATTGGGAGTGTTTGGAGTTTCTAGCTATTTGGGCTCTAAATTTCTATTGGGCTTCTAATTGTGCTTTGGGCTTAGTGGGTTTGTTTGTAATGATGAAGTGCTTTAGGCCTTGGGCCTTTGAATGATGAACTGTGAACTTGGGCTTTGGTCTCTGAATTAGGCTTTTGCCTTAAACCTGAATTGGACTGGGCCTTTAATTGAGTTCAGGCTTTGATTGAATCAGGATTTTACTTTAAAAGTGACCTGGGCCTTTGTAATGACTGAGAACTGGGCTTGGTAACCTAATGATGAGCTGGGCCTTGAGCCGTGAGCCAAGCTCAGTTGCAGCAGCAGCAGTGGCTGTAGCACAGGGCAAGAGAAGCAAGCTGGAGCAGCAGCAGGAGAAGTTGAAGTAGCAGGAGCAAAGACAATGCAATAAATAAAATGTAAAGAAGCAAAGACAATGAAGTAAAGAAGACTAACAAAATAGCAAAGAAAACAAAACAAAGAACATCAATGACAGTGGAGGAAAACAAAAGTAACAAGGAAACAATGGAGGAAATGGAACAAACCAAGGTTGTTTTAGCCAAGGGCAGGGGAGATGGTGAAGGTGAAATGGTGAAGGTGAGCCTATGCAACTACTAGAGTGGGAAGAGAACTAGTTTGCTCACAGTCACTAGTGAGCACTAGTTTCTCCCCACTGCTCAATCAATCCAAAGCTTCAAAGCTAAACCTCTACCACTAACAGTGAACAAAACATGATTAAACACAAAACTAAACCTAAACAGTTGACAATACAAGAGAGCCTAGGCATACAACTAGAGTGGGAAGAGAACTAGTTTGCTCACAGTCACTAGTGAGCACTAGTTTCTCCCCAATGCTCAATCAACACAATGCTCTAAGGCTTCTAGCCTAACATTCCACAAAACAGTAAACATGAGTGATGAAAGAACACTAGGATGTTGAATCCACCATTAACCTAGGGGATATTCTACTCACAGCTAAAATAGTTACCAAAGTACTAATTGTCTGATTAAAGTACAACTAGTCTAAGGGCTTAACAACATTGGACAAGAACTGCACATGATGAAGACTATCTTATTGATTCATGGTTTCATCTAGTCCTAGCATTTGAGGTTTAGAACATACATAACAAGAACATTACAGAACATGATACAAACATTACAGAAACATAACATAACAGGAATATGGGAGTGACAGCAAAGAACAAACATAACACAACAGTGGAGTTCATAACAGGAACAACACATAACAACATCACAGTGACATAAAATGGAGAAAATCAAAACATTAAAATGGATAAACAGTGAACAGCAAAATGAACATTTAACAGAACTAAGTTCTGGACGCCGGCTATTCCAGGCATAAAACCTCACACACAAACCCACAGTTCCCTTTTATACCCAATACCCAATTTAGGGTTTATAGAAAAATACCCAAATTCAAACAGTGAAATTAGGTATATGATTTACTTAATTTTTGACAGTACAAATTGAACCCATAACTAATTCATTGCTTCTCCTAACAGAAATTAGGGTTTTCTATAAAAATCCCAAAAATTGAGAAATTAGGGTTTCGTAAAATCTTACTTTGATGGCGCAATTTCTTCAATCAATCGCTGACCCATCCTTCCTCTGACTTCACTGCTCCTTCCCATGCCTTTTCTAGCTTCGATTGATAACATGCAATCATTCTCATCAATTCCACACGTCACTGAAATCGTGTGATGTTGATGAAGTTGATTGAAAGTTACCATGTGCGGTAGGTGGTGGTGATGATAAAGAAGGTGGTGTGGTTGTGGCAGAGGTATGGTGGCGGAATGGGTGTTGCAGTTGCAGCTCTGCAACTGTCGGGTGGAGGAGAAGAAGAAAGAAAGAGGAGAAGAATGGGTCGACAGTTTAGGGTATAGGGTATCCGTTTTTAGGGTGTTGAGCGGGCGCATCAAAAATAGATGTTGGCGAAGCTGAGCCACTGGAATCGAAGCTGGTAGGTGAATCGGACGGCTCCGCCTGAAGAGGCTGGTATCGACCGTCAGATGTCTTGATACAACGAAGTTAACGGCTCTAGATGGGGTTAGGTGTTGAAGTGTTAAGCGAAAGTATCGAGATTTGATGCGCAGGCAAAGAAGCGACCGTAGGATATAAATGTGATCTAATCTGAAGGCTTGGAATTTAGGCACTATGGTGTTTTGCAGGGACTTCAGATTTTGATGCACGATGAATAAGCGACCATTGGATGATGAGATGGATCCAATCTAACGGCTGAGAATGGAGGCGGGTATGGATATAGAAAATGGGTTTGGGTAAGGGTTTTGGGCCTTGGGTATGCCAGGCCCATATCTTCTTTAAGAACAATTCTTCCTTCTTGAGCCCATTCCTAGCTTTTTGGTCTTGTGCGCACCATTCTTTCCGGCTTCCTTACGTAATTTCTTCCGGCTTTTCACCACTCTTCAGCTCTTTTCTGCTCCGCAAGTCATCCAGACTTTATTTATTACCTAAAAATGCAAAATTAAGTAAGAAAAATATTTATTCTTGAAAACAATGAAAATACAGAATATGGGTTAAAATGTAGAATTAATGCACAAAAGATGAGTTAAATGCCAAGAAAAATATATAGAAATATGCACTTTTTAGCACTCATCATGCCACCATGCCACGGCCACTGGCATGCCACCGCGCTTCAACCACTGGCATGCCACCGTGCCGCAACCACTGGCATGCCACCATGCCCCAGCCACTGGCATGCCATCGTGCCGCAACCACTGGAATGCCACCATGCCACGACCATTTGCATGCCACCATGAAACAGCCACTGACATGCCACCGTGCCACAATCACTGGCATGCCATCATGCCATGTCCACTTGCATGCCACCATGCCATGTCCACTTGCATACCACTGTCGCTGGTCTCTCGAATGCATTTAGCGTATGCACTAAGCCTTTTAAACCACTAAGTGTCCCTAGTGGACGAGTTGAAGTCTCGTGAAGGTTTGCTTAGAACGTACCTACAAAGTTCTAGGTCAAAATATAAGCTCAGATTCCATCAAATGTGACATGTGCAAGTCAGTTAAGCTCACAGCAAAATGGAGATGTCAATCTAGCTATCAAGGCACAATCCTAGCACTGATAACAAATAAAGACATGTGATAAGAGTGTAAAGTGTATCTACACATGTGTAAAGAAAGATCGGATGTTATGACTACTAATCACCAAGAGATAGTTTCTCAGGCTAAGAACCAAGGTCGAAATCTAGCTAGCTGTCCGGACTTTACGAGAATTGTGAATGAGTTGGAGGTATTTCACAATTACTCGCGTTGTACATCAATGGCATACACCCTTCCTTGCTTATTACAATGAAACAACAAAATGACTATTTACATGACTCTTATTTACATTGACTACTCTCTTTTATTTTTGGAACAAGAGAGAATGGAATTGATAAATACTTGATTTTTTTGTATTTTTCTTTTTTTTTTTTTTTTGAATATTTTCTGAATATACATCGTTTTTTTTTTTTTTTTTTTTTTTGAAAAAGGAAACACTTTTGATACATATACAAAAGGAAACAAAAAATTACATGACACTTTGCAAGAGGTAGCCCTTTTTGATGCACCCAGTTAAATTCGATGGTTGTCTTTCTTAATGTAACCTCCACCTTCTATCCCAACCAACCAAAGAACAAGCTAGTCAAGTTTCGTTCAGTATTCTAAAGTGATTGGCAATCGTAACTTCCTATCAAACACCTTGAAGATCGAGGTCATACATGTATTGGTAGATCGTGCGCGTGCAAATTTCTTATCACTATGTGAATTGTGCTAGAATCAGGGTGCCTAAATATCTAGACTAAGACTCCTAATAATTACATATTTGCACAAGAGTCAACATTTCAAGGTAAATGAGCTCCATTTTTTTATGATTTTTCATTTTTTAATTTTTTTGGAATTTTTCAATTTTTTCAAAAAGATGGAGTTTTGTTTTCAATTATGGCATATTATCGTGGTATCTACTCTATACCCCCAAACCTAAACTAAACATTGTCCTCAATGTTTCAAAATATGGAAAGAATTAAAATGCAACATATGGAAAGGGACATGCTGAGTAGAGTAAAAGGAGAGAGAATACCCGATTTCGGCGAAAGCAGAATTAAAACTCCGTTATCCAAGGCAAAACTCCAACATATTCGGAGTCACAATGGATGAGCACAAAATATATATAAAAGGAATTTTAACTAACACATTATCTACAAGAAAATTTGGTTTTTAATGGGATTGGACTTTTTCGGAAAAATTTGGTTTTGTCGGGAGACATTTGGCTTTGATGGGAAAAAGAAAATTTTTGGTTTTTTAGGGAAACATTTGGAAAACTTTGGTTTTTATGGGAGAAATTTTTTTTGGTTTTGTCGGGATAAGGAGGAAGAAGAAAAATTTGGTTGTATATAACGCGGAAAAGCGTGTAAAATTGATGTTCCAAAAATAAAAGAGAGTAGTCAATGTAAATAAGAGTCATGTAAATAGTCATTTTGTTGTTTCATTGTAATAAGCAAGGAAGGGTGTATGCCATTGATGTACAACGCGAGTAATTGTGAAATACCTCCAACTCATTCACAATTCTCGTAAAGTCCGGACAACTAGCTAGATTTCGACCTTGGTTCTTAGCCTGAGAAACTATCTCTTGGTGATTAGTAGTCATAACATCCGATCTTTCTTTACACATGTGTAGATACACTTTACACTCTTATCACATGTCTTTATTTGTTATCAGTGCTAGGATTGTGCCTTGATAGCTAGATTGACATCTCCATTTTGCTGTGAGCTTAACTGACTTGCACATGTCACATTTGATGGAATCTGAGCTTATATTTTAACCTAGAACTTTGTAGGTACGTTCTAAGCAAACCTTCACGAGACTTCAACTCGTCCACTAGGGACACTTAGTGGTTTAAAAGGCTTAGTGCATACGCTAAATGCATTCGAGAGACCAGCGACAGTGGTATAGTTAGGATTTCCTTAGTTTTGTTTTACTTGAGGACAAGTAAAATTCAGGTTTGGGGGTATTTGATGAGTGCCAAATAATGTATATATTTATCCCTTTTTGTTGGCATTTAACTCATTTTGTGCAGTAATTCTACATTTTATCCCATATTCTGTATTTTCATTGTTTTCAAGAATAAATATTTTTCTTACTTAATTTTGCATTTTTAGGTAATAAATAAAGTCTGGATGACTTGCGGAGCGGAAAAGAGCTGAAGAGTAGTGAAAAGCCGGAAGAAATTACGCAAGGAAGCCGCAAGAATGGTGCGCACAAGTCCAAAAAGCTAGGAATGGGCTCAAGAAGGAAGAATTGTTCTTGAAGAAGATATGGGCTTGGCATACCCAAGGCCCAAAACCCTTACCCAAACCCATTTTCTATATCCATACCCGCCTCCATTCTCAACCGTTAGATCGGGTCCATCTCATCATCCAATGGTCGATCCTTCGTAGAGCATCAAAATCTGAAGTCTCTGCAAAACACCATAGTGCCTAAATTCCAAGCCTTCAGATTAGATTGTAGTTGAATCCAACGATCGCTTCTTTGCCTGCGCATCAAACCTCAATACTTCCGCTTAACACTACAACACCTAACCCCATCTAGAGCCGTTAACTTCGTTGTATTTTACATCCTACGGTCGCTACAAGCTGCTTCTTCCTTAGCCGCCCGATCCACCTACCATCTCCACATCCCATGGCCTAGCTTCGAAGATCATCCAACTTGATATCCCCGATCAACACTCTAACACCAAACCCTATACTACCCAACCAAACAGACCTTCTCCCAAAACCACCTTCTTCACCTGCCGCACCACCACCACCACCAGCTCAATACGAGCTCTCAAATCACTCAACAACCCTATCCCACATCATTACTTCCCCTTTCACCAACTCTATGTCCTCCTAATCACTCAATTTCACGCCTCTCCCATGTCAGGAACCCTAGAGGTGAAATTGAAAAATTAGGTGAAATAGAGTTGCAATTGGAGGCGTGGATAACATCAGGAGACTAAGGAGAAGCATGGGTCGAAGTCAGTAGCAGTTTTCAGAGATTAGGTATGAATTGATTTCATTTTTTATCAAACCCTAATTTCATAAATTGGGGATTTTGGGGGGAAAGTGATTGAATGTATAATTAGAGGCATGGGTCGACGTATTAGGGCTGTTATCAGTAGGTTAGGTGAGTCAATTTCACTTTTTGGTGAAACCATAACTTCACTGATTTTTTGGGATTTCCATTGTATGTATAAATAGGGGACTGTGGGTGTAAAATTGGCCAATGCTGGAATAGCCATCTTCACTCTTGTAGAGAACTGGACTAGCCAGTTTCTCATTTGTTTCATGTTTACACTGTTGGTTCATATGTTTATCATGTTTTTGTATTTGCTCACCATATGTGTGTTGTTTGAATTACCTTGTATGATATTTATTATTGTTTACAAGATTAGCATGAGCTAAGTTGCATTGCTGAGGCTCAGATGATGCTTTAGTGCACTGTTAGGTAGTGGAATGCTAGGTTAGAGCCTTAGTGCACTGAATTGATTGAGCAATGGGAGAAATTAGTGATCATAGCAAGCTGATTCTCTTTCCATTCCATTTGTATGCTTAGGATGCATTGTTTTGATTGAGCAATGGGAGAAATTAGTGCTCATAGCAAGCTAATTCTCTTTCCATTCCTTTTGTATGCTTAAGATCCTAATGTCAACCTAGAATTGCATTGTTTGGCTAGGTCACAAGGGTGGATTCAATTGCCTTAGTAACTTCTCACATTGCTTCCTGATCAGTTATTTCCTTCACTGTTTTTGCACTTCACATCTTGTTGTGCACTGAAATCAGTGCACTGCCTTCCCTGCCCTTGGCTCATAGCCTTGGTTCCTTGTTGTTTTACCATCTCTGTTTCACTGTCACTGCAACCTTGTGACCTTGCATTTAGTTTTGCATCAATTATCAGCATAGTGAAACTTCAACTATACACCCCAAGTCCCTGTGGAGATGACCTGTTCTTGCACATACACACTACAATGACAACTGTGCACTTGCAGTTTAACATGTAGGCCTTCTTATCCTTTGTCTTATTTTCTTACTCCTTTAAATGCCTACCATGGCATGCCAGTGGTTGCAGCACCGTGGCATGCCAGTGGCTGCTTCATGGTGTCATGCCAGTGGCTGCGGCACGGTGGCATGCTACTGGCTTGGGCATGGTGGCGTGCCAGTGGCTGTGTCATGGTGGCATGCCGATGTCCGTGGTGTTGTAACATGGACAAAGTTTAAGATTTGGCTCTGTGACTAAAGTTAGGGCTTGGCACCGTGGCCATGGCTAGGGCTTGGCGCCGTGGCCAAAATTTAGGGATTGGCGGCATGGTCGCTCAAAAGCTTCCACAAGTCCGTTAGTTTGGTGGCGAACTTGGATGGCTGAGATTTCATCTCAGGAGGAAAGATAGCTGTCGATCATGGCTACCTTCAATTGGCAGTGGCGCCTTCAACTTGTGCTAGCGGCATGCGGCATGGCTGGCATGGCTCGTGCATGCCTTCGGCGCGGTTGTGTAGCCATAGCCATTGAAACCTTGGCACGTCGTTGTGGAAATCTTGCTTAGGGTTTGGCATGTCGAAACCCTAACTAGCCTATGTAGCACGTCGCATGGGGCGAATGGCCATGTTTGGCGCGTTTGGCATGTGCATCTGGCATGTGTGCCTGGCGTGTGCGTTTTTTGGGAAACCAATTGGCTTTGCGGCCATCCAGCGAGGTTTCCTTCTTTTCATCATTGTGCGAGTTTAAGGTAACCTGATTGGTTAATGTAAGAGGGACGACCAGGCATGGGCGTGGCTACACTTCTGTGTGAGTGTGGCGGATTTAAAGCGACCTGATTGGTCAACGGGAAGTAGGGCCGGCAAGCTAGGGCGTGGTCACACTTCCAGTGCGTTGTGGCGGATTTAATCGCCATATTTTGGCTAAACATAGTTTTTCGACCAACTGGGTCTAGTGTACTGCGCGAGGTGCAAAACCCTAGTTTTCAAATTAGTCAGGTTTATGAGTTTTTTATGAGTTATCACAATAATCGGCTGGATTTTGTATGCTTCCACAAAAATCCTTATCTACAGAATGCAGTGTGCTTTCCGTCTGAGCATTTCGTGCGATGGCCTTAATTTTGGTACTTGGAGGTTCATGCCACTCCGCTGCGAGTGAACATAAATTCGTCATGCCATACCGATATTAAGGGTTCTGCCGAGGAACACAGCACAAGAAGGTACTCAGTGAGTCTTGCGTTGGCGAGGTGCCGAAATTTACAGAGTGTTTGGGATGGTTGCTACATTCGCCAGTCTGGATAAATTTCATGTAAATATATTGAATGGCTCAATAAATACGCCGGTGGAGAGGTTAGCACTCATGGCACCGTTTCCTTGCAGAGTGACGTCAGATGCAAGGTTTTACGATTTTAACCCTAAGCTAAAAACCACCATCAACATTAAGTCCCCTGCTTAGCAGGTAATAGTAGCATTGTTGCGGGGTAAGCATAAGATGGTGACATACAAGAGTAAAATCGAAAGAGTAAAAACGTGAAGAAATTGCCAGGGAAATTCAACTAACTTTTTGGTGGAAGGCATGAGGAATTTGTGACCCTTTTGTTGGCGGCTTTTGTATAAATTCGTCTTGGCCATGGGATGTTGGCACCAGTGCGGCATCTTTGGCTACTGGTTAAGGAATGGTTCACGGCGCTGGTAGCTAGGCTTGGCCGCAGAGATGATGCTGGCTAGCTGGAGTAGCGGATAGCTTGGCATAGCGGATGGCGCGGCTAGCTTGGTATGGAGGATGGCGCGGCTAGCTTGGGTAGCGGATGACGCTTGTCAAGAGCAGAAAAGTTGGCGCTGAGAAGGATGCAGGTGTATCGGCTACCGAGCAGAGAAGCTAGCGCTGGGAGGATGCAAGCTGTTGGTGCTGGATAGAGACGCGGGCTGTTGGCGCCGGCTTGGACATGGAATCAGTGGTGTTGCTTGGACGTGGAGCCGTTGGCGTTGCTGGCTTGGCTTGGGCGTGAATGATGTTGGCGCTGGCTTGACATGGAGCCATTGGCTCGACTCGAGACGCGCGCTTGTAGTGGAAGGATGGCTCGGGCTAAGTCACAGAATGGTAGGGACGGCTGCTGACTTGGATGCCAAACCCTAATTATCCGTATAAGCAAATATCTAATCCAGCTGGTATCACGCGTTTGAAGACTTAATTCACGGCTGGTAAAAGGATTTTCCTTCTCAAGCTTTATCAATCCGCTGAATATAAGAGGTGATCTTGAATCCTTCGTTCATTCAGATCATCATAAAATCACGTCCACCCTCTTTACAGGTACTGTCTTGTGTTTCTTCTCCTAGTTCCCATTTTGTCTTCTTCATCATGTAGATTGCTGGTGCGGATATGTAAATTTTTTTTATAGCATATAATGGGATCTTCCAGTGACGATCGTACCTCTGACTCTTCGGCAAGGAATTTTGAAACCGACAAGATCCAGCTTTCTTCTCATGAGGAGGTATTAGACAGAATTTATTTTTTGTTCCGTGAGGCTGACGAGATTATACAAGGCATGTTTTTCGCCCATCTATGCAAAGTGCGGATGTGTGTTCAGACTCTCATGGCTTAGATGGACATGGAGGAAAAGTGGAGATGTGATGAAGCATCTCGGCGCGTCGGGAGATCTCAGAATAATGAAGCTTCTCTACAAGAAACTACTGGTATCGTAATCTTTGACCTTGATGCGGATGAACCGGGACATCCTCAAGAAACTGCTGGAAAAGCGCATGAGAAAGATGTCGACATGGTTTACGAGACCGGAGCAGCTTCTGGAGTGGACGCCGAAGCTGCTGTCGGGAATGTTGAAGCGACTGCTGAGAATGTCGTCGAGGCGGACGAGGAGGCGGAGGCAACATATGTCGGAGCCATCGGAGAAGCCATGGAAACATACGCTGGGACTGCTGTTGAAACAAATGCGGGACATGATGTGGAAGCTGCTGATGCCGAAGTTGCTGCTGTTGAGGCGGCTTCTGGATGGGGTGCTGAAGTTGCTGCTGCTGAGGCGGTTTATGGATGGAATGTTTGCTGCCAGAGAGGGTGTTGGGGAAAGTGCTTGAAAAATCTCTGATAGAGGCGTTATTGGCCCAGGCGTCCGCCATTGACGACCAATTTTTCCACCTTTGCTATTTCTTTTCGGCGTATAGCCGCTTTTGATATCTCAAAGATTTACTTTCACTTCCTTGTTTTCATGGCGGAGTTAGGGTTTCACCAACTAACACTCCATTATTCAGCTTTTGTGGTTTCACATCTCTGAATGAATTAATAAAACCTTCATACTGAAAAGATCCAAAACCCTTTATGCGAAAATAAGTCGCTCGACCCTCCTGGCCATCCAGTAGAGGGGTAGACGTCGTACACAAATAGTGTGGATGGAATTTTCCACAGGTACTAGCCGGCCTACTGCGTTCACAATCAATGCCTCCGAACGACGACATCACCCATAGTAACTCAAAACAGGGGAAAATAACAACAATGGTTAAAGATTCGACCGACCTATTTCTTGGTCCTCCCTCGTAGTAGCATTGATGTCACATATCCCGGAAACCAGAGGAGCGTTGGGTGATATTTGGAGCTGGATATTTTTGAAGAAGATATCTGTTCTGCTGCCTGATGATCATTTTCCTTGCATATTCCCTTCTTCAGTATTTTTTGAATAAATGTCTTTGTTTTGTGGTTTGGTTTCTCTGGTTTTCAATAAACGGGTAATGAGTCTGTGAGAGTTTGGGTTTACTTGGTATTTTTCCTTTAGGATGGTTTGGTATTTTCATTTATTTTTTAAGGAAAGATGTTCTTTAATTGAAATCGAAAACTCTACTCATGAATGCAAGCAGTGCAATCATTTTTAGAGAAGTTACAAATATTGCATGAAAAGGGAAAATGCTGAAAGGGGAACACTGGAGGTGAAGGTGAAGGTAGCACGGCATTTTAGGTATCGAATGGTTTGAGCCATCACAAGTGAATCGTCACACCTTCCAATTTGTCGATATTGATGAGCTTGCAGTAACCACCCAAGATAACATCTGCCACCAGATATGGCTCATCTTCATTTTCTTTAGGCGTATCGGGTCGAGTGGCTATCTTCACTGTTATGTTCCCAACTTGAAACGAGGTCGTCTTAACTACTACATATCCAATTTGAAATGGGTTTGAGCGTTGCGTAACCACTTTTTTTTTAACTCGTCTTCTTTGGCCGTGACGGCTTCCAAAATTTTGACAAAGCATTTGAAAGACCCAACGTCCCATTCACATCTCCTAATGACGCCTGGGTTGGTAATCGGACCGAGTCCCCATGCCTGGCCGAGAGGAGAGGTGACTGGGTGCAGAAAGGGTTTTTTAAACAGATCTACTTGTGTTCGGAATCTGCGGATGAACGTCGACGGGCTTTATCCAGGCAATTGAGTTACATTGGTAAGTTGTTGATACAAGAACATGTAGTCTTCAAAGTTGGACGACTTGTTGGAAATTCTTTCGGGTATCGACATTGGCAGAGGGGATACTCTTAACTTAGCTTTGTTTCCGTGTACCATGCGCGTCTCAGAATCATGTCATAATTTGAGAGTTCTTTGACAATGTGGAATTTGCCATGTGTTAGAGTGTCTCCCACCTTTATTTCAAGGTTGATGTAGCATATGCGTCCATCGCCTTTCCGTCCAAGATTTTGACCACGGTTGGGGAGAGGGTAGCCTCCTGCTTCTAAATTCCCGCAGCTCTCAGAGTTTTGATGGTAACGATGTTGAAGTTAGAGGATGCGTCGATCAATGTGTTGTCAAGTTCGGCGTTCCTTAGATAAAACGTAGTTAGCAGTCCCCAGTTGTATTTTCCAGCACCGCTTTCCGAGGGAGTTTGGGGTTCTGGCGTGATTTCTTCAGTAGGAAAGAGTCGCTTGCGCGATACAACACGATTAAGGGTTGTGAAGATATCTTGACGTTGTGTCTTGGAGAGATAGAGAATTTCGCACATATGCGCATCATGGATTTCACAGTCTCGTGTACAGAGTCCCCAGAGACCATGCAACTCCTGACTGGAAGCGGATCTCTGTGAACTATTTCGTTGTCCAGTCGAAGTTCCCCTGCTTCTATCTTTTCTTTTAAGATATGCTTTAGCTTATTGCATTCACTGGTTGGGTGGTGGACAAATCTATGCTAGCGGAAATACTTGGGGTTTGCCATTTCCGCTTCGGTTGGTAGGCGCCTGGTGGGAGGTAGCCTGATAGCATCGTCTTGGATCCATGCTTCCAAGAGTTCAAGCACTTCCTCGATTGTGAACGGGAAATCCAAGACATTTTCTCCAGCTTATTGATGTCGCATGGGAGATTTAGCGGCGGTCTTCCGTGGCGGAGTTGTTTGTCATGCTAGTGTTGCACGCTTGGATTGTTGTTCTGCCGCTGGAGACTTCCTCTTTCCTCCTTCGTATACCACGCTCACAGAGGAGGGACCAGTGTTGTATTGCTTATTGATGAGGTGTCTATTTCCTCGAGTTTCGTGTGCGTCCTCGCTTCTGGTTGGCCTGGTTCTCTCCAACAACGCTGGTGCCGTTGTGGCCGATCGTTTTGCAGTTTCATGAAGTTCAGAGAATGTCTGGAATCGCAGATTCTCTAGTAAGGCGCGGTATATGGGAATCATGTCATTGATGCAAGAATCCACCAGTTGTTGTTCCGTCATGTTTGGGTCATGACAATCCAGTGCTTGAATTCTGAACCTTTTGACAAAATCATTCGGATGCTCGTTGTTTCGTTGGAACATCATTCCTAGATCTGAGAAGGTAATTTGCTCGGACACAAAGAAGTACTTCTTGTAGAAAGCCGCAACCATGTCAGACCAGTTGGAGATGCTTCCTGGCGTAATGTTTTTGTACCATATGTATGCTCTTCCAGTAAGTTATTTCCAAAATTCCCTCAAACGGAGAACGTGATTGTATTCGTGTTACCCCAGGGACTCCAAGAATCGAGAGACATGTTCACACGCATTACCGGTGCCGTCATATAGAGAGAATTAAGGGGAAGAGTACCCCCTCGGAAGAGGAACTCTTTGGACTTCTGGAGGATACGGGGGTTGATGCTGATGCATGTCCATGGAATCGCTTTTGTCTCGGTTTCAGAGAAGTCGTTCCAAATCTTCCAATGTGACGAAATTGGACGGTTGATTTCTCTTCGCTGGAGCTTCTAGGCGAGTCTCTTCGTCTACATAGGTGCGCCTTGTTGAGGTGCTGGCGCCAGGGGCATTGGAGGTGTTCCTCGTTGGCTCTGGCTGGCGTGATTCTTGTGGTAACCGCTCCGTTAGTGTCTTGAGAAAAACAAGTACCTCCTTTTGAGTCGAGGCCATGTCCGTCTGGGCTCTAGCGAGAACCTCCTGTCTTTCCATCAAATCATCAATGGTAATATAGGATCGGCTTCCTCTAGCTCCTCCAGTTTCTCGTCCTGATGGCGGATTAGCTGCGGCTTTGGTGACGGTTGGAGGTGTCATACTTGATGAAACATTGGCAGTAGCTCTGGCTCTGGTGATTGAGGGTGTAACACCTGAATGAGCATTTTCCGCGGCAGAGGCTCTGGCTCTGGTAACCGAAGGTGTAACGCCTGAAGGAACATTTTCCATGTTGCTTGTGTTGACAGGTGGCGTATTAGCACCACATGAGGGAATGTTAACACCGAGAATAATTTTGGCGCCAGTGTTCTCAGGGTTTGTTGCTGATCCGGACCTGAGTTCCACCATCTTGAGATCGAAGTTGAAAGATAAAATTGAGAAATTGATATTGTAACCGAGAGATTAATCACCCACTGTGGTCGCCAATTGTTTGTGGGTGAAAACTGTTTCTGCTGATTTTGGTAATTTTGGGTGTGTGGGTGAGAAACAAATCTAAACCCTAAACAATATACTGCACGGGAGTACTTCTGATTCGAGAAATCAATCCGTACAATCCTAGCTTAAACCAAGAAATGCCGTTTCAGGATTGCTTCAGTCACAAAGTGAAGGAGAAGGGTTGGTCTTAAGAAGGGAAGCGAAAAAAATCTTGAGACCAGAATAGTTGATTCTGGAAGTGTGGTTGTTTCGTGACTTGTATTAGAAAGTCGATGTAACACCCCGTGTTTTTAGCATGGTGCATGCTAAAAGATGCGCCATTTTCTTGTGATGAAGCTTCATTCAAAGCTTCCTTTGCATAGTAAGATGCGTATGGCCAAGGGCCAATGTTGCATCATCATGGTGCATTAGGCCAGTTGGGTAGGTGGCCTCGAGATTGCAACATAAGCATTGCGCATTATGAAGGTTATTAGCCTAGAGCCAATATCGCACAATCATTGTGCATCAGGCCAGAGAGGGTTGTCCGAACGAGTGTTGCGCAATCATCACATGCAATCATTGCGAAGGAACTCAATCATTGCGAATAAACACAATCATTGCAGAGGAACACAATCATTGCACGCAATCATCGCGAAGGACCGCAATCATTGCACGCAATCATCACGAAGGACCGCAATCGTTGCGATGAACAGTGAAGCAGGCATGTCATTTTGGTCCCCTTTCCATACTTGTAGAAATTCCATTAAGACATATAGGGAGGGGTAGTTGGTTGAAGCTGAAAATGCGGACTATGTACCAAGTAAGATTCATAGCTTAGCCGGAAGAGTATATATGATGCCTAAGGCTCATTTATAGTTGCGTAACACTTTCGAAGAGAGCATTTGATGCTTAGGCATCACTATGCCATATCGCGGACCCGATGATGCATAATCATTGTGCATCTTGACGGAATGGCCTATACGGACCAGGCCATTACCATTATTGTTAGGCCACGGCCTTGCAATCGAGTTGGCTTAAGCTTCTGTCCCTTCGTGGATGAACTACGGCCTGTGCTTGATCCCTTTGGAGTAGGTAAGGGTACGTAGGCAGCCGCAATGAGTTGCAGCATTTCCGGTCCAGCACATTGTCGCTCATATCATCAAATTGTGAGATGATTGCGACATTTTGGCCTCTCATATCATCTGGCTCGGTAGCTCGACACAAGAGATGATTGTGGCCAAACTTGATGACGCAAGTTGCATTCCAGTCAGTGGATGCTCATACTTCCTATCAAGGCGTTCGACATAGGCAAAAACCCTAGTATTGTAATTTAGCTCAAGAGGAGTCCATTTTGATGGGAAACGGCCCAAAGATCAAGACATGTAAACTATAGATCCACATGGTCACCAAAATTTAGCCAAATTCCATCGTTTAGGGCCTCAAAAGGCCGTTTTAGGAAAGTTTTTGTTCTCTTAATAAACCCTTCGCGGAACAAGGGTAAGTTGGAACGGTGTGGAAGCTAAGTTAGCTGCATCATGCTCCACGAGCATGTCTACGAGGGAAAATGAGCGTGCATTTTCCTAGCTTTAAGGCCCGGATCGTAGCTTCATATTGGCGCATCAGGGAAGTTACGGCCTGTGGGGCAACACGCCAAAGGCTTAATTTTCCGGTCCGTCACAGTTGGTATCAGAGCAAGTTCCGAGAAAACACTAGGGACTGTACGGAGTGTACTCGTCAAACGAGTATTTTCCTTCAAAGGGAAATAAAGTTGGAAAGTAGGCCAACTTTTGCGCGGAAAGAGTTGGTAACTGCTACGCCAGTTACTTTGCGAATCGAGTTGAGCTTGTACATGTGCTGTGAGTTTGTCTGGCCTAAGTGGCATCCCACTTACGAGTGGATATCCGGAAGACCGTCTGGGACGGTGGGTATACAATAGGACTGATCATCCCCACACGTCGGCAACTGGCCAATAATGTGCGTTGTCAGGCCCGGCTAGCATCCCACTTATGAGTGGCAACCTGGATGACCGTCAGGGACGGTGGGAAACTGGAAACTGTTCCACACAGTACTGCGCTAAAATCTATTCATTTTGATGGCATCTTAAACCTTGTGAACTTTAGGGATTCTTGGTGGTGGTATGGGACGCCATTTAGGATACCTGGTCGAGATATCCTCTTGGCACTGGCCAATTGCGATTCTTGGTATTGTTGTGGGCACTTTTGGATCCCTTGACAGGCGGTATGGTACGGTTGCTCAGAAGGTCAAAATTGTTGTTCACGATAACTTGAAGAAACCCTTGATTTCTGAGCATCTATGGGACTTTTGCTCAGGAAATCCAAACCGAAGAGATTGTCCACAATAGCTTTGATTTTGAATTTCGAGGACGAAATTCTTTGAAGGGTGTGATAATGTAACACCCCGTGTTTTTAGCATGGTGCATGCTAAAAGATGCGCCATTTGCTTGTGATGAAGCTTCATTCAAATCTTCCTTTGCATAGTAAGATGCGTTTGGCCAATAGCCAATATTGCATCATCATGATGCATTAGGCCAGTTGGGTAGGTGGCCTCGAGATTGCAGCGTAATCATTGCGAATTATGAAGCCTATTGGCCTATACCCAATATCGCACAATCATTGTGCATCAGGCCAGAGAGGGCTGGCCGAATGAGTGTTGCGCAATCATCACATGCAATCATTGCGAATGAACGCAATCATTGCGAAGGAACTCAATCATTGAGAAGGAAAGCAATCATTGCACACAATCATCGCGAAGGACCACAATCATTGCGATGAACAGTGAAGCAGGCATGTTATTTTGGTCCCCTTTCCATACTTGTACAAATTCCATTAAGACATATATAGGGAGGGGTAGTTGGTTGAAGGTGCAAATGCGAACTATGTACCAAGTAAGCTTCATAGCTTAGCCGGAAGAGTACATATGATACTTAAGTATCACTATGCCGTATCGCGGACCCGATGATGCATAATCATTGTGCATCTTGACGGAATGGCCTAGACGGACCAGGCCATTACCATTATTGTTAGGCCACGACCTTGCAATCGAGTTGGCTTAAGCTTCTGTCCCTTCGTGGATGAACTAAGGTATGTGCTTGATCCCTTTGGAATAGGGAATGGTACGTAGGCAGCCGGAATGAGTTGCAGCATTGCCGGTCTAGCACATTGTTGCTCATATCATCTAATTGTGAGATGATTGCGACATTCTGGCCTCTCATATCATCTGGCTCGGTATCTCGACGCAAGAGATGATTGTGGCCAAACTTGATGAGGCAAGTTGCATTCCAGTCAGTGGATGCTCATACTTCCTATCAAGGCGTTCGACATAGGAAAAAACTCGAGTGTCGTAATTTAGCTCAAGAGGAGTCCATTTTGATGGGAAACGGCCCAAAGATCAAGACGTGTCGATCTATAGATCTACATTGTCACCAAAATTTAGCCAAATTCCATCGTTTAGGGCCTCAAAAGGCCGTTTTTGCCGTTTTAGGAAAATTTTTGTTCTCTTAATAAACCCTTCGCGGAATAAGGGTAAGTTGGAACGGTGTGGAAGCTAAGTTAGCTGCATCATGCTCCACGAGCATGTTTGCGAGGGCAAATGAGCGTGCATTTTCCTATCTTTAAGGCCCGGATCGTAGCTTCATCTTGGTGCACCGGGGAAGTTACGGACTGCGGGGCAACGCGCCAAAGGCTTAATTTTCCGGTCCGTCACAGTTGATATCAGAGAAAGTTCCGAGAAAACACTAGGGACTGTGCGGAGTGGACTCGTCAAACGAGTATTTTCCTTCAAAGGGAAATAAAGTTAGAGAGTAGGACAACTTTTGCGCGGAAAGAGTTGGTAACTGCTATGCCAGTTACTTTGCGAATCGAGTTGAGCTTGTACATGTGCTGTGAGTTTGCCTGGCCTAAGTGGCATCCCACTTATGAGTGGATATCCGGAAGACCGTCTGGGACGGTGGGTAGACAATGGGACTGATCATCCCCACACGTCGGCAACTGGCCAATAGTGTGCTTTGTCAGGCCCGGCTAGCATCCCACTTATGAGTGGAAACCTGGATGACCGTCAGGGACGGTAGGCAACTGGAAACTGTTCCATACAGTACTGCGCTAAAATCTAGTCATTTCGATGATATCTTCAACCTTGTGAACTTTAGGGATTCTTGGTGGTGGTATGGGACCCCATTTAGGATACCTGGTCGAGATATCCTCTTGGTACTGGTCAATTGCGATTCTTGGTATTGTTGTGGGCACTTTTGGATCCCTGGATAGGCGGTATGGGACGGTTACTCAGAAGGTCTAAATTGTTGTTCACGATAACGTGAAGAAACCCTTGATTTCTGAGCATCTGGTATGGGACTTTTGCTCACGAAATCCAAACTGAAGAGATTGTCCACAATAGCTTTGATTTTGAATTTCGAGGACGAAATTATTTGAAGGGTGTCATAATGTAACACCCCGTGTTTTTAGCATGGTGCATGCTAAAAGATGCGCCATTTGCTTGTGATGAAGCTTCATTCAAAGCTTCCTTTGCATAGTAAGATGCGTTTGGCCAAGGGCCAATGTTGCATCATCATGATGCATTAGGCCAGTTGGGTAGGTGGCCTCGAGATTGCAGCGTAATCATTCCGTATTATGAAGGCTATTAGCCTAGAGCCAATATCGCACAATCATTGTGCATCATGCCAGAGAGGGTTGGCCGAATGAGTGTTGCGCAATCATCACATGCAATCATTGCGAATGAACACAATCATTGCGAAGGAACTCAATCATTGCGAATAAACACAATCATTGCAGAGGAACGCAATCATTGCGAAGGAACGCAATTATTGCACGCAATCATCGCGAAGGGCCACAATCATTGCACGCAATCAATGCGATGAACAATGAAGCAGGCATGTCATTTTTCTCCCCTTTCCATACTTGTAGAAATTCCATTAAGACATATATAGGGATGGGTAGTTTGTTGAAGGTGCAAATGCGGACTGTGTACCAAGTAAGCTTCATATCTTAGACGGAAGAGTATATATAATGCCTAAGGATCATTTGTAGTTGCGTAGCCTTTTGAAGAGGGCATTTGATGCTTAGGCATCACTATGCCATATCGCGGACTCGATGATGCATAATCATTGTGCATCTTGACGAAATGGCCTATACGGACCAGGCCATTACCATTATTGTTAGGCCACGGCCTTGCAATCAAGTTGTCTTAAGATTATATCCCTTCGTGGATGAATTATGGTCTGTGTTTGTTCCCTTTGGAGTAGGAAAGGGTACGTAGGCAGCCGCAATGAGTTGCAGCATTGCCGGTCCAGCACATTGTCGCTCATATCATCTAATTGTGAGATGATTGCGACATTCTGTCCTCTCATATCATCTGGCTCGGTAGCTCGACGCAAGAGATGATTTTGGCCAAACTTGATGAGGCAAGTTGCATTCCAGTCAGTGGATGCTCATACTTCCTATCAAGGCGTTCGACATAGGCAAAAACCCGAGTGTCGTAATTTAGATGAAGAGGAGTCCATTTTGATGGGAAACAACCCAAAGATCAATACATGTCGACCTATAGATCCACATGGTCACCAAAATTTAGCCAAATTCCATCGTTTAGGGCCTCAAAAGGCCGTTTCTTCCGTTTTAGGAAAGTTTTTGTTCTCTTAATAAACCCATCGCGGAACAAGGGTAAGTTGGAACGGTGTGGAAGCTAAGTTAGCTGCATCATGATCCACGAGCATGTCTGCGAGGGAAAATGAGCGTGCATTTTCCTAGATTTAAGGCCCGGATCGTAGCTTCATCTTGGCGCACCGGGAAAGTTACAACCTGCGGGGCAATGCGCCAAAGGCTTAATTTTCTGGTCCGTCACAATTGGTATCAGCGCGTATCAGAGCAAGTTCCGAGAAAACACTAGAAACTATGCGGAGTGGACTCGTCAAACGAGTATTTTTCTTCAAAGGGAAATAAAGTTGGAGAGTAGGCCAACTTTTGCGCGGAAGGAGTTGGTAACTGCTATGCCAGTTACTTTGCGAATCTAGTTGAGCTTGTACATGTGCTGTGAGTTTTCCTGGCCTAAGTGGCATTCCACTTACGAGTGGATATCCGGAAGACCGTCTGGGACGGTGGGTAGACAATGAGACTGATCATCCCCACACGTCGGCAACTAGCCAATAGTGTGTGTTGTCAGACCCGGCAACGAGTGGCAACCTGGATGACCGTCAGGGATGGTGGGCAACTGGAAACTGTTCCACACAGTACTGCGCTAAAATCTAGTCATTTTGATGACATCTTCAACCTTGTGAACTTTAGGGATTCTTGGTGGTGGTATAGATCCACATGGTCACCAAAATTTAGCCAAATTCCATCGTTTAGGGCCTCAAAAGGACGTTTTTGTCGTTTTAGGAAAGTTTTTGTTCTCTTAATAAACCCTTTGCGGAACAAGGGTATGTTGGAACAGTGTGGAAGCTAAGTTAGCTGTATCATGCTCCACGAGCATGTCTGCGAGGGCGAATGAGCGTGCATTTTCCTAGCTTTAAGGCCCGGATCATAGATTCATCTTGTCGCACTGGAGAAGTTACGGCCTGCAGGGCAACGCGCCAAAGGCGTCATTATCCGGTCCGTCACAGTCGAACTGGCTAGCTGAATGAAAAGCTAACAGATGATTTCTGGATGTTGTATTTTTCTCCTGACCAAAACTTGTTGTTTGGTGGAAATAGGCGAGACCTATTTATACAAGTCGCAACAAAACGTACCCTGGTCTCGTAGGAAGCGGAAACGATTGAGTGGTGGAAGAAGGGAGTAACGGGTAATGCCTGGAATTTATGTTTCCATAATGAAGGATACGTTTACACCATTACTTCTTGCCATTAATAACCGCCCCGCTTTATGACACTTTTTTGTAATGGGGGCATTGCACGCCGCACGCTGTAAACCGCTAGACCAATACCCTGATGAGTATCCTCACATGTTTTCATGGTTATCTACACAACAATGAGAAGCTAAACCCCTCTCTGCCAAGACAAGAGGGGAAGCTTAATGGGTTCAATGTTCTTAAGTTATCATCAATAAATCATGTTAATGCTTAATCCATTTCATCTTTGTTTGATTGATGTTTTGTGTTGAGTGTGTCTATAAACTTCTTAGATTTAGTGTGATTTCCGGATACATTGAATGCTATGAAATCCCTGTGACAATTCTCAATTTGGCTTTGTATTTAGAACATAATATCAATCTTATATAATAGTATTTTTAGTTGCACTGAGAGTTATATTTGTTGTACCTTCCGGGTAGAGCAGATTACTATCTGTCTCTATTCGAGTTATCTTTTGATGATATAAGAATTGAAGGCCATTAGGTGGAACCTTGTGTCTTGGTAGATTTACATCAACTGTTATTTTTTACAATCATCTTCTGTTTTGTTCTCAATCACAACTCAACTACAAATCAATTTTACATTATTGTTTAGCTTAATTATTCTCTTGAACACCAACAATCTCTGTGGTTCGAACATGACTATACTACACTTATTTATCTTTAATACTCTGAAAAGAGTGATCAAATTTTGGCGCCGCTGCCCGGGGATTGTTTAGTGTTCCTTAGAATTAAGTGCTGCATCGGATTATTTTTAATTTTGTTTTAGAGTTTGCTAAATTCTGTTGCTTCGTAACAGGGAGTAAGATAGATCTAAAGACTTGGCGACATTGGGAGATGGTATGGGTGCAGGGAATCAGTGTCATTGCGCCAGTTGTGATTAGGCTGAAATCTAGACGAAATTACAACCATTTGGGTAACATTGTGTCTGTTTCTTGTTTCCTTTGTGTATTCAATATTCTAGGTCTGATCAATTCAATCGATTAGTTATATTTCACCGTGTTTCTAATAGGGTATTAGAGAATCACCCTAGTCATCCAATGGCAGATGAAGCTGCGAGATTAGCGGCTGAGGCTGAAGATGCTAGAATAGCTGTTGAAGCCGCAACCAATGTTGATGGACCTAGAACCCTTAGAGATTATTTGCAGCCGGAAAGGACTTCTACACTTTCTTGTATAGTTCTTCCGGCTAATGCTGGCGATGTGTCGATTAAGTATGGGAAGATACAAGCACTGCCTAAGTTTTATGGATTGGAATCCGAGAGTCCATACATACATTTGAAAGAATTTGATGAGGTCTGTACTACTATGCCTTTTGTTGCTGCGACTCAAGATGTTGTAAAACTGAAATTGTTTCCATTTGATCTCAAGGAGAAAGCTAAGACTTGGATGCATTCTTTGCGACCAAATACCATTAGGACATGGAATGAAATGACTAGAGAGTTTCTGAAATTTTTTTTTCTTATTCATAAAACCACCACTCTTCGCAAAAATATTATGAATTTTTATCAAAATGAACATGAGTCTTTTTTCGAGTGTTGGGAAAGGTTTAAAGACTTACTTTCTAGCCGCCCTCATCATGGTTATGAAATTTGGAGAGTTATTAACTTCTTTTATGAGGGTCTGAATTCTGGTATGCGTCAGTTTGTTGAAATGATGTGCAATGGGCAATTTCTGAATAAGTCACCTGATGATGCTTGGAGTTATTTCGATTCACTAGCTGAAAATGCCCAAAATTGGGATACTTCAGGCACAACGGATAAGAATAAGTCCAAACCCTTAGCTAGCTCTAGGCCTGGAATGTATGTGCTGAGTGAGGAAGATGATTTGAATGCTAAAATTGCTAGCTTGTATATGAAAGGTTATGCTATTCAGAAACCAAATGTAGTTAAGGTAGCTGACTCGGTAGAACATGCTTGTGGCATTTGCGAAAGTCTGGAACACTACACCAAGGATTGTCCTACAATCCCGGCATTTCAAGAAGTGTTACATGACTAAGAAAATTCCATGAATACATACAAAAGACCTTTTAGCTCACCTTATTCGGAAACATATAATCCTAATTGGCGAAATCACCCTAATTTCAGTTGGAGAAATGGTCCTACTATGAATGATGTTAATGTTCCTCAAGGGTCTTCATCTAGTAACCCTTATGTGCCACCTCATAAGAATTCTCTTGAGGATACTTTACATACTTTTATGCAGGGACAGACACAGATAAATCAGAATGTTATGAAGACTTTAGATGAACTGAAAACTAGCATAGTTAGAATTGAATCACGACTCAATGTTAGGGAGAAAGGGGCATTTCCTGACCAAACTCAACCTAACCCGAAAGGCCAATTTGAGGTTAAAAATTCTAACTTGGAGCAATCTAATGTTGTCACCACTCTTAGAAGTGGTAAGGTAATTGAGACTCCGATGAAGGTGAACGAACCTGAGAAGTCTCTGAAGCTTAAGAGTAGTCACAGTGATATTCAAAATGAACAATCTGAAATTCATAAGAAAATGCATGCTCCATTTCCTAATCGTTTGTTGTCTACTAAACAGTTGGCTGATAATAAGGATATCCTTGATGTTTTTCAGCAGGTGAAGATCAACATACCTCTCTTGAGTGTGATTAAGCAAGTTTCACCTTACGCCAAGTTCTTGAAGGATCTCTGCACGGTCAAGAGGAAGCACAATGTGCAGAAAAAGGCATTCCTCACGGAACAGGTAAGTTCTATTCTTCAACACAACACTACTCCCAAATATAAAGATCCGGGATTCCCTACTATTTCTTGTATAATAGGGAAGTTCGTGATCAAACAAGCACTTTTGGATTTGGGAGCTAATGTAAACCTCCTACCTTTCTCGGTTTATGAGCAGTTGGGCTTAGGTGAATTAAAACCCACCTCGGTCACTCTACAACTTGCAGACAGGTCAGTTAAAGTACCGAGAGGGGTGGTTGAGGATGTGTTAGTTTAAATCGATAAATTTTAATATCCAGTGGATTTTATTGTTTTGGATACTCAACCTGTGGTTAATGCTAGTATTGAAATACATATCATTTTAGGTCGCCCTTTCCTTGCAACTGCCAATGCTTTGATTAATTGTCGAAACAGTATAATGAATCTTTCGTTTGGTAACATGATCGTTGAATTAAAAATCTTTGATGCATGTAAATACCCAAGTGGTGATGATGATATTCATGAGGTTAGTATGATTGAAACAATTGTGCAGGAAAAGTTATCTCATCTAGAAGCTAGGGATGCATTAGAATCCAGTCTTCTTAACATTTTGGATTTCGATGAGGATGGATCCATTGAATAAGTCAATTCCTTACTGGATTCATCCCCATTACTGGATACAGATAAGTGGCGGTCTAGATTTGAATCACTTCCAATCAGTGAGACCAAGCCACTACCCTCATCCATAGAATTCCCAAAGCTTGACCTTAATCCACTTCCTAGTGACCTTAAATATGCTTTTTTTGGGTCAAAATGAAACATTTCCAGTAATCATATCATCTGAACTTAATGAAGAGCAGGAAGCGATGCTTTTGGATGTTCTTAGGAAGTACAGAAGTGCCATAGGATGGACTATTGCAGACCTGAAAGGAATTGACCCTAGTATTTGTACGCATAAGATTAACTTGGAAGAGAATGCAAGACCTTGTCGACAAGGTCAGCGTAGGTTGAATCCTCACATGAAAGATGTTGCTAAAGCTGAAATTCTTAAGCTATTAGATGTAGGTATGATCTATCCTATTTCTGATAGTGAATGGGTCAGTCCAACCCAAGTTGTTCCTAAGAAATCTGGTATTACAGTTGTTGAGAATGAAAATAATGAACTGATCCCAACTAAGAAGGTCACTGGTTGGCGTGTTTGCATTGATTATCGCAAGTTAAATTCTGTTAGTAAGAAAAATCATTTTCCTTTGCCGTTCATTGATGAAGTTCTTGAGCGACTAAAAGGTCATAAGTTCTATTGCTTTCTTGACGAATACTCGGGCTATAATCAAGTGGATATTGCTCGAGAAGATCAGGAAAAAACGACTTTTACATGCCCGTATGGAACCTTTGCCTACAGGCGAATGCCCTTTGGGTTATGCAATGCACAAGCGACGTTCCAACGTCTCATGCTAAGTATTTTTTCTGATATGGTCGGTAAGAATTTAGAAGTATTTATGGATGATTTTTCAATCTTTGGTGATAGTTTTATTGATTGCTTGCATCACTTAGAATTAGCTCTGACTCATTGCACTGAAACAAATCTTGTTCTCAACTGGGAAAAGTGCAACTTTATGGTTTCTAGAGGAAATATGTTAGGTCATGTTGTTTCATCTCAGGGACTTGAGGTAGATAAAGCTAAAACTGACCTGATTTCACATTTGGCAGACCCAAAGAATGTTAAGGAAATAAGGTCTTTTCTTGGACATGCGGGATTTTACGGAAGGTTCGTTAAGGACTTTAGTAAAATCTCCAGGCTCCTGTGCAATCTCTTATCAAAATACAAAGACTTTGTGTTTGATGAAGAGTGCAAAATAGCTTTTGAAAAGCTAAAGACCTTATTGGCTACAACTCCGATCATTCAACCCCCTAATTGGTTGTTACCGTTTGAGATAATGTGTGATGCTAGCGACTTTGCAATTGGAGCTGTTTTAGGACAGAGAGTTCAAAAGTTACCATGTGTTATTTATTATGCAAGCCGTACTTTAAATGATGCACAATGTAACTATTCCACTATGGAAAAAGAGTTTTTGTCTGTTGTGTTTGCTTTGGATAAGTTCAGGTCATACCTAGTCGGATCTAAAGTTATTGTGTACACGGACCATGCTGCCCTTAAGCATCTTTTGTCAAAGAAAGATGCGAAACCTAGACTGATTAGGTGGGTTCTTCTTTTGCAAGAGTTCAACCTAGAAATCGGAGATAAGAAAGTATTTGAGAATGTTGTGGCTGATCATCTATCTAGGATAGTACTTGAGTCGTCTTTTCAAAGTGATGTGGTATAAACTTTTCCTGATGAACAGTTGTTTAGTGTGTCACTAACACCTCAGTATGCAGACATTGCAAACTATCTTGCTGTAGGTCACATTCCATCTCATTGGACTCAACAAGACAAGACAAAGTTCTTTGCTGAAGTGCAAAACTTTCTGTGGGATGATCCGTTTCTGTTTAAAGTTAGCCCAGATCAGCTGATTCGAAGGTGTGTACCAGAATTTGAACATCAAAGTATCTTGAACTTCAGTCATTCTAGTGCATGTGGAGGACATTTCTCAGGTAAGAAAACTGCCCTGAAAATTCTACAATTTGGTTTTTACTGGCCAACACTTTTCAAAGATGCATACTTGTTTTGCAAAGCTTGTGAAAGATGCCAAAAGGTAGGAAGAAATTCTCGACGAGATATGATGCCATTAAATCCTATTTTAATTGTCGAAATTTTTGATGTATGGGGCATAGACTTTATGGGCCCATTTCCTTCTTCTTATGGTTATCAATATATATTGGTTGTTGTTGACTACGTATCTAAGTGGATTGAAGATGTTGCTTGCAGGGATAATGACAGTAAGGTTGTTACTAAGTTTCTGAAAGAGAACATTTTATCTAGATTTGGCACCCCTAGGGCTATTATTAGTGATAGAGGTACTCATTTTTGTAATAAATCCTTTGAAAATCTAATGAAATCATATGGCATTACTCATAAAGTAGCTACAACATATCATCCTCAAACGAGTGGTCAAGTAGAAGTTTCCAACCGAGAGATAAAAGCTATATTGCATAAGACTGTAAACCCAAATCGCAAGGATTGGTCACTACGACTCATCGACGCATTGCGGCCTTACATGACTGCTTTCAAAAATCCATTAAGAATGTCTCCTTATAGGCTTGTATTCGGAAAAGCATGCTATCTACCTGTAGAGTTAGAACACAAAGCTTATTGGGCAATCAAAAAACTTAATTTTGACCTAGATCAGGCTGGTGAACATAGGAAATTGCAGCTGAATGAGCTCGAAGAAATCAGAAACGAGGCTTATAATACTTCCAGGAACTATAAAGCTAAAATGAAAATGTTTCATGATAAGCATATTATTAGGAAAACATTTGAACCTTTAGATAAAGTTCTTCTTTATGATTCTCGATTACATTTATTTCCTGGCAAGCTTAAATCTCGATGGACAGGTCCATTTATTGTTAAGAATGTCTTTCCTTATGGTACTGTTGAGATTGAAAATCCAAATAATGGCAATATTTTTAAGGTTAATGGGCAGAGGTTCAAGCCATTTTTGGAACTTGTGAATCTAGAAGTCGATACCACGAATCTGGAGGATCCTTCTTATATTTGATTGGCTGTGTTTTGCAGATGTCTGGCTGGAGACATAAAATTCAGTGCTTTAGGGAGACAACCCTTGTGTTTGTGGGTATCACAGCTGGAAGCCCTCACGAGACAGACTCGTCCTCTTGTGCAAGCTTGAGGTTTAAAGGTTTGTTGCATGGGCTAAATGCAACCGAACTGACCTGCGACAGTGGTAAAATAATGTAGTTTTATTTTCTTTCTTTTCTTTATCATGAATAATCAGCCCCTTTTCACTTTTGAACTATTTTTAACCACTGCCACATTGGGGACAATGTAGAAATTAAGTGTGCGGGAGTTTTGGGGTAAATTAAATCCATGATTTTTTGATTCTTTGTCTGCATATTCAGGTTTCATTGTTTGCTTGTACATCTGAAATTTTTTTAAAAAAAAATAAAATAAAAAAAGAGAGAAAAAAAATGACGAAGTGGAATTTTACATGATAGGATCAGCTGTTTAGCGGTCTTTCTACACCCACTGTCTAGCTATTTACCGGACATTTTTAATCCAGCTATTTAGCGGATTCGTCTAGCTGTTTAGCAGACACCTTTAATCCAATTGTTTAGCGGATTCGTCTAGCTGTTTAGCAGACACCTTTAATCCAGCTGTTTAGAGGATTTGTTTGTTGTTTAGCAGACATTGCTCAATCACTTTTTAGTGGTTCCGTCTAGCTTTTTAGCAGACGTATCTCCATATCCAGCTGTGTAGCGGATATAATTTTCTTGTATTGCTCGGGACTAGCAAAATGTAAGTGTGGGGGAGTTTGATAAGCACGTAAGTGCGACATTTTTATACCCACATTTATACTAGCTAGGTCTCGATATTTAGCTAATAATATTGTTTTAAGTGATTTACAGGAATTACAAAGGAATTCGATCACTTGGAAAATAAATGGATAAACGATGAGCTGAATGGCGGTTGCGACAACAAAGCTAAAAGCAACAAAAGAGGACGGGCCTTTGGTGGTCTGCCTTGTACGCTCATGACGCTAACCACTCGAGCCACTTGCTTGGCTCATTCATTTCACAGACAGAGCGAATGGTGGAATAATGAAAGTGGGAGACGTGGCTTGTTCTACTACCACATCTGGTTTCATATGAAAACAAGAAAAGGGAAGTTTCATTTCTCAGTGAAGATGGTGATGTTCTTATCGAAATAAAGGGGATCTGAGCATAAGGTCATGGATTTTTTTGTGGTTCGAATCATGAGAATTTGATGGAATTCAGTGACCAAGACGAAGATGCAAGAGACCGTACAAATCTATGGCAGTTTACAACAACAAATTAGGTGATTTCAGTGTTTGATTTGAATTAGTGATGCTGCCTTCCATTCATGGCTGTATAGGGATCGATTATGAGATGGGTGTTGGTGATTTTTGTGTTATGAAGATGCAGGAGAAGACGGGAGAAAACTGATCTAGCTGGTGGGGTTTAAACGGAAGTCTTCAATTAGGATCGAACTGAATAACAACATCCAAATTTAGGGATTTTGGCAGAGAACAAGGATGGGTTCAGATTCAGTTTGACACATACGGTACAAGTCAGAAACTGGGATTTGAAATTGAAGAAGAATTGACTAGTGGTGGATCTGTTATCCGGGAATCGATGGAGAAACGAAATCGCGCGAAGCAGTAATGGTGAGTGTGTTTGCTGGAGTAATTCGTGAAAGTGGTGATGTATGTGTTGCTGTCGTGAATCAAGTTAACTGTATATCAAGGATTGAGTGCAGTTGGTGTTGGTGCTGCGAAGAAAGGAAGTTAATAGAAATTCTAGAAGACAAAGGGAAGTATGGATTGATTTATGAATCTGTAGCTTGGGTACTTGGTTGGGATTGGCATTTGCGTTGAATCTTTGTGGGTTGAGATGTTGCTGCTCGATTTCAGACGATGGAGTTTGGAGCTGAATGAACTGAAGCCAAGATGGGGTTAACTTCAACTTAAGAAGCAACATGGAGTTCCGGCATTTCGGTATTGATTTTTACATCTGCAACAATGAATATGGAGGTGTGCTGCATGTTGTCTGAGAGTGAAGAGTCGATTGATTTGGCAAAGCTAGGTCCTGATGCTGGTTAAATGAGTTTTCTATGAGGCTGTTTGTATGAACCAAATTGATCTTAGGTTACTAATTGTATGGGAATTCACATGAGCATTTTGTGGTGCTCAGTAGAGATGGAACGTGTTGCTGGGTTCAGCCGGGTGGAAAGGTGGTTAGATGGGCAGAATGGAGACTGAGTCGGAAATGTGGCAAGTGGTGCTAAGAAGCTGGTGTGAGCAGAAATATGTGGAAGACGTTACAACTATGTGGAGTGTTTTCCCCAAATCCAGGAAGTTTTTGAATCAAGTAGTTAGAGAAGAAGTCAAGTTGTTGTTGTATAAAGGATGAGCTTAATCAACCAAGAAGGGTACGACTGAATACTGCAATCTGAGTTTTCTTTTGCTTTCTATTTTTAGTTCAATTCTTTTTAGTTCTCTTGGGTGTTAGAGTTTTTGATTCAATATTTTTAATGGATATCTACACAACAATGAGAAGCTAAACCCCTCTCTGCCAAGACAAGAGGGGAAGCTTAATGGGTTCAATGTTCTTAAGTTATCATAAATAAATCATTTTAATGCTTAATCCATTTTATCTTTGTTTGATTGCTGTTTTGTGTTGAGTGTGTCTATAAACTTCTTAGATTTAGTGTGATTTCCGGATACATTGAATGCTATGAAATCCCTGTGACACTTCTCAATTGGGCTTTGTATTTAGAACATAATATCAATCTTATATAATGGTATTTTTAGTTGCACTGAGAGTTATATTTGTCGTATCTTCCGGGTAGAGCAGATTACTATCTGTCTCTATTCGAGTTATCTTTTGATGATATAAGACTTGAAGGCCATTAGGTGGAATCTTGTGTCTTGGTAGATTTACATCAACTGTTATTCTTTACAATCATCTTCTGTTTTTTTCTTAATCACAACTCAACTACAAATCAATGTTACATTATTGTTTAGCTTAATAATTCTCTTGAACACCAACAATCTCTATGGTTCGAACACGACTATACTACACTTCTTTATCTTTGATACTCTGAAAAGAGTGATCACCAGACAAGGCATGTAATGAGACTTCCACTTCCTCTTCTAGCTCTTGTATGACTGGTGAACTCCCGGGTGATTCTTCTTAAGAAGTATCTAGCTCACCATTCTCACCAACCAACATATACAATTGCTGCCTAACACACCTGTGACCCATCTCATACTTTCATCACAATTATAACATATGCCCTTCTCCCTTCTCGCCCTCATCTGAGCATAAGTTAACTTCTTGATAGGAGGTATTTTAAGGCTGCCATTACTGGTGGGAGATGGTGAGTTGGACTTTGGTGGAGTTATAAAGCTTCTGGTGTTTCTACTGCCCATTGAGAGTGGGGGAAGTCTTGATACAAACTTGGCCTTCTTAACTGCCTTCTCCAACACAACCTCGTGCATCCTTGCTAAGTACATGGCCTGATTGAGTGTCGAGGGTGAATGCATTTGGACTGCCATTCTGATTTCTTCCTTGAGTCCATTGACAAAGCTATAAGTGAAGTAAGCTTCATTCAGATATCTATTCTTATCAATCATTAGGGCCTTAAGCTTTTCAAAAAGCTCTTGATACTCTAAAACTGTACCCTCTTGACAAAGTTTATTGAATTCTCCTACCACATCGTGATGACCAAGTTCTTGAAATCTAAAATTAATATCACTGCAAAGCTCCTCCCATAAGATGATCTCCCTTCCCACCTCATAATCTTGATACCGCACATCTGCCTTACGCTCTAAATGCAAAGAAGCAACCATGACCTTCTGCTCCTCATCCATCAGATGCAATTGAAAAAACTTATTGCACTTACGAATCCAAGATCTAGGGTTACTCCCATCAAACTTAGGAAAATCAAATTTAGGTTTATGAGTATTTGAAAATTGGTGAGATAAAATCCTTCGGTTTCCTTCCTCTTCAGGTTGGCGTTGTTGATTGAAGGGATTTTCAAACAATCCATCAACTGTTTTTGGTCGATTGAGTATCCTCTCTTCCAGGGATGCCATCTTAGAATCAAATACACCTCCTAGCCCTGCTAACATCGCTGGAGAAACGGTGTTCTGAGCTTCATCAATCTTTTTGCTGAGTTCCTTGAAACCGTCATTTTGACTGCGAGAGAGTTCATTAACACGCTTGTTCAAAGCGTCAAACTCCTTCTGGGACACCATAATCACATAGGAACACTCGGATCGAGTGCTCTGATACCAATTGTAGTGATCTACACTATAAATTAGCTCAGAAGCAACTCAAATCTCTAAGGATAGAGATTTAGACTGGGTAGAAAAGAAGTTGAGAGAGAAAAGCAATTTGATTAATATTTCTTCATAAGGGAAGAAATGATAAGCACGCAAGTGAGACATTTTTATACCCACATTTATACTAGCTAAGTCTCGATATTTGGCTAATAATGTTGTTTTAAGTCATTTACAGGAATTACAAATGAAACCCGTTCACCCATAAAATAAATGGCTAAACGATGAGCTGAATGGCGTTTGCGACAGCAAAGCTCAAGGCAACAAAAGAGGCTGGGCCTGTGGTGGTCTGCCTTGTACACCCATGTTGCTAACCACTCGAGCCACTTGCTTGGCTCTTTCATTTCACGGACAGAGCGAATGGAGGCTAAGAAGATGGACGTGGCAGCTCTGCTACCACATTCCTTTTGTGGTCCGTTACTCTAACATCTTCATTTCTTATCAAAAGAAAAGGGATCTGAGCATCAATTTTAATGGAGGATTTCTCAATTTTCCTTGCTACTATTACAACCATTTTCAATGGCGAGAGATCGATATTCAGTGAGAAAGAGCCAGCAGATGAAGGTGTTGATTACTTCGAATTTATACCGTATCAACAAGAGTGGATCTGTGGAGTTTTGGGGTCGAGATTCAAATCAATCATTTCATTCTTTTTCCAACAGCAGCGATTGAATCGTGGGGTTCTCATGTGGGTATGCAACAGATATTGAAGTTACAACAGCAACGAACACGAAATTTGGGGGTTTTTGAGGTTCGATTTGGTCTGCAATCAATTGAAGAAGTTGGTACAGGCATCTACAGATGGGGTATTCAGTGTCTGTCTTTGATGGAAAAAATCGATTATTGCAGTGGTGTTTGTGGTAGTCGTGTGTATATGGAGGATTCATGGAACTTCACTTGCGTTGTGGGTGCTGTAAAGAAGTGGAGTTTGATGTTTTGATGTAAACTAAAATTGGGTTCATGTGAAAGGAATTGAGGGATGAAATGAGTAGTGTGGATGTATACAGATGTTGAGGTCGAGATTTTGGGGGTTTAATCGATACTAGTTTCATGAAATTTACAGTCTCACTGAACAAGGAAGTGGAGGCGCATACAAGAAAGCAATTGGGTGATTATTAGGATGTATTGTATGGGGTTTGTTGTCGTCCGAGCAGTGGAGTTGGGGTCAGTGTTGGCTGATTTTATTATGCTACAAAGAAGGTGTTTTGACGAGATGGCTGCCAATGATTCATGACTGAAAATGATGGGTTTGTGTGAAAGGTTTGCTGGGGTAATAGTTCAATAGATGTATGATTTCAGTTCCACATCATCATCTGAATTTTAGGGGTTTGTTTACATGGGTTGCTGAATAAGTGGTGTAGGGCTATGATGGTTGTTGTTGATGGGGAATTTTGGTTGATGTTTACATTGACTGAATTGTGAGAATTTACAGGAAGAGAGCTGTTTATATCAAGTCAAATACAGTTAACTGATTTCAGCTTTTGTGAGCAGAAATATGTGGAAGACTTTACAGCTATTGGAATGATTTTCTCCCAATCCAGGAAATGTTTGAATCAAGTAGTTAGAGAAGAAGTCAAGTTGTTGCTGTATAAAGATGAGCTTAATCAACCAAGAAGGGTACGCTGGAATACTGCAAACTTAATTTTCTTTTTCTTTCATTTCATTTTCAGTTCTTTTTAGCTCTCTTGTGTGTTAGAGTTTTTGATTCAATATTGTTTATGGCTATCTACACAACAATGAGAAGCTAAACCCCTCTCTGCCAAGACTAAAGGGGAAGCTTAATGGGTTCAAGTATTATTTACAATGATCATAAATAAAGTCCAAGTTTTAATCCATTTCTTTGTCTCTGTTTGATTGCAATTTTGTGTTGGTAGTGTCTATAAACTTCTTAGATTCATTGTGATTTCTGGATACATTGAATGCTAGGGAATCCCTGTGACATTTCTCAATCGAGCTTTATGTTAGAAATATAATCAATTGTCATGAAATGGTATTTGTTTAATTACATTGAGATTCTAATTTGCTATATCTTCCGGGTAGAATGAATCGTTATTCATTTCTATTTGAGTTATAATTTGATCGTATACATACTTGAATACGTTAGGTGAAACCTTAAAGTCTTGGTAGACTTACATCAACTGTTACTTTTTACAATTATATTCTCTGATTTCTCAATTACAAATCAAAATTATATTATTGCTTTGCTAAACAATTCTTCTGAGCACCAACAATCTCTGTGTTTCGAACACGACTATACTACACTTCTTTATCTTTGATACTCTGAAAAGAGTGATCAAATTTTGGCGTCGCGGGCCAGGGATTGTTTAGTATTCCTTAGAATTAAGTTTTGCATAGGTTTATTTTAAGTTTTGTTTTATAGTTTGCTGATTTCTGTTGCTTCTTAACAGGGAGTAAGATAGCTCTAAAGACTTGGCTACATTAGGAGCTGCTACGGGTGCATGGAACAAGTGTTGTTGCTTCAGTTGTGATTAGGCTGAAATATTGCCGAAATCACAGCCATTTAGGTAACATTGTATCTGTTTCTTTTGTGTATGCAATATTCTAGGTCTGATCATTTTAATCGACTGCGTAACTATCGCCGTTTAGCTAATAGGGTATTAGTGAATCACCCTAGTCATCCAATGGCAGGTGAAGCTGAGAGATTAGCGGCTGAGGTTGAAGCTGCTAGAATAACTGCTGAGGCCGCAACCAATGCTGATGGACCTAGAACCCTTAGGGATTATTTCAGCCGGAAAGGACTTCCACACCTTCTTGTATAGTTCTTCCGGCTAATGCTGGCAATGTGTCGATTAAGTATGGGCAGATGCAAGAACTGCCTAAGTTTCATGGATTGGAATCCGAGAGTCCATACATGCATTTGAAAGAATTTGATGAGGTCTGTACTACTATGCCTTTTGTTGCTGCGACTCAAGATGTTGTAAAACTGAAATTTTTTCCATTTTCTATAAAGGAGAAAGCTAAGACTTGGCTGCATTCTTTGCGACCAAATACCATTAGGACATGGAATGAAATGACTAGAGAGTTTCTGAAAAAGTTTTTTCCTATTCATAAAACCATCACTCTTCGCAAAAATATTATGATTTTTTCTCAAAATGAACATGAGTCTTTTTTCGAGTGTTGGGAGAGGTTTAAAGATTTACTTTGTAGCTGCACTCATCATGGTTATGAAATTTGGAGAGTTATTAACTTCTTTTACGAGGGTCTGAATTCTGGTATGCGTCAGTTTGTTGAAATGATGTGTAATGGGAAATTTCTGAATAAGTCACCTGATGATGCTTGGAGTTATTTCGATTCGCTAGCTGAAAATGCCCAAAATTGGGATACTTCAGGTACAACGGATAGAAATAAGTCCAAACCCTTAGCTAGCTCTAGGCCTGGAATGTATGTGCCGAGTGAGGAAGATGATTTGAATGCTAAAATTGCTAGCTTGCATAGGAAAGTTGATGTTATTCATAAACCAAATGTAGTTAAGGTAGCTGACTCGGTAGAACATGCTTGTGGTATTTGCGAAAGTCTGGAACACTACACTAAGGATTTTCCTACGATCCCAGCATTTCAAGAAGTGTTACATGACCAAGCAAATTCCATGGATACTTATAAAAGACCATTTAGCTCCCCATATTCAGAAACGTACAATCCAAATTGGCGAAACCATCCTAATTTCAGTTGGAGGAGTGGTCCAACCATGAATGGTGTTAATGTTCCCCAAGGTTCGTCATCTAGTAACCCTCATGTGCCACCTCATAAGAATTCTTTTGAGGATACTTTACAAACTTTTATGCAGGGACAGACACAGATAAATCAAAATGTAATGAAGACTTTAGATGAGCTGAAAACTAGCATAGTTAGAATTGAATCACGTCTTAATGTTAGGGAGAAAGGGACATTACCTGCCTAAACTCAACCTAACCCCAAAGCCACATTTGAAATTAAAAATTCTAACTTGGAGCAAGCTAATGCTGTCACGACTCTTAGAAGTGGTAAGGTGATGGAGACTCCAATGAAGGTAAACGAACCTGAGAAGTCTACAAAACCCAAGGGCGGTGACTGTCACAGTGATACTGAAAATGGAAATTCTGATGTTGATAAGAAAATGCATGCTCCATTTCCCCATCGTTTGTTGTCTACTAAACAGTTGGATGATAATAAGGATATGCTTGATGTTTTTCAGCAGGTGAAGATCAACATACCTCTCTTGAGCGTGATTAAGCAAGTTCCAGCTTACGCCAAGTTCTTGAAGGATCTTTGCACGGTCAAGAGGAAGCACAATGTGCAGAAAAAGGCATTTCTCACGGAACAGGTAAGTTCTATTCTTCAACGTCACTCCTCCGAAAATATAAAGATCCGGGATGCCCTACTATTTCTTGTATAATAGGGGATTTCATGATCAAACAAGCACTTCTGAATTTAGGTGCTAGTGTAAACCTCCTACCCTTCTCGGTTTATGAGTAGTTGGGCTTAGGTGAATTAAAACCCACCTCAATCACTCTACAACTTGCGGACATGTCAGTTAAAGTACCGAGAGGGGTAGTTGAGAATGTGTTAATTCAAATCGATAAATTTTATTATCCAGTGGATTTTATCGTTTTGGATACTCAACCTGTAGCTAATGCTAGTAAAGAAATACATGTCATCTTAGGTCGTCCTTTTCTTGCAACTACAAATTCCTTGATTAATTGTCGAACTGGAATAATGCATCTTTCATTTGGAAATATGACTGCTGAGTTGAACATATTTGATGCATGTAAAGATCCAGGTGGTAGAGATGATATTCATGAAGTTAATATGGTTGAAACATGTGTGCAGGAAAAGCATCTCATCTAGAAGCTAAAGTTCCTTTAGAAGCTTGTCTTCCTAATTTGTTGGATTTCGATGAGGATGGATACGTTGAAGAAGTTAATTCTTCACTGAATTCATCCTTGTTGATGGATATGGATAAGTGGCAGTCTAGATTTGAGTCAATCCAAATCAGTGAGACCGAGCCATTGTCTCCATCCGTAGAATTCCCAAAGCCCGACCTTAATTCCCTTCCGAGTGAATTGAATCATAATATTTTAGGCCAAAATGAAGATGTTCAAGTTTTCATACCATCTGAACTTACAGAGAAACAGAAGACAATGCATTCACATGTTCTTAGGAAGCATATAAGTGTCGCAGGATGGAGTATTGCAGACATAGAAGGGATTGATCCTAGTATTTGCACACGTAGGAAGTCACATCTCAATGAGCTTCATGAGATTAAAAATGGGGATGATACGAACTGCAAACGTAAAATGAAATTGTTTCTTGATAAGCATGCTATTAGGGAAATAATTGAACCATTTCTTTGCTATGATTCTCATTTGCACCACTTTTCAGGTAAGCTTAAGTCACGATGGAAAGACCAGTTTAATGTTAAAAATGAATTTCGTGATTATACTGTTGGAATTCAAAATCCTAATGATAACAACATCTTCAAGATTAATGTGCAGCGTTTGAAACCAGTTTTGGAACTTATGAATCCAGAAGTCGATACCACGACTCTGGAGGATCCTTCTTATAATTGATTGACTGTGTTTTGCAGATGTCTGGCTGGAGACATAAAATTCAGCGCTTTAGGGAGACAATCCTTGTGTTTGTGGGTATCACAACTTAAAGCCCTCACAAGACAGAACTCGTCCTTGTGCGAGCTTGAGATTTAAAGGCTTGTTGCATGAGCCAAATGCAATCGAACTGACCTGCGACAGTGGTAAAATAATGTAGTTTTATTCTTTTCTTTATCATGAATAATATTTTGTGCCCGGCTGATTACCCCTTTCCACCTTTGAACTGTTTTTAACCACTGCCACATTTGGGACAATGTAGAAATTAGGTTGGGGTGGGGTAAATTAAATCCATGCTTTTATGATTCTCTGTCTGCATATTCAGGTTTCATTGTTTGCTTGTACTTTTTTTTTAAAAAAAAAAATGAAGTGAAGTGAAAATTTTACTTGATAAGATCATCTGTTTAGCGATCTATCTACACCAGTGTTTAGTGGTTTTTTCTAGATGTTTAGTGGATTTTTCTTGATGTTTAGCAGATATTTTTCAACCACTGTTTAGCAGACGTCTCTCCATACCCAGCTGTATAGCAGACGTCTCTCCATATCCAGCTGTGTAGCGGATATACTTTTTTCTTGTTTTGCTCGGGACTAGCAAAATGTAAGTGTGGAGGAGTTTGATAAGCACGCAAGTGAGACATTTTTATACCCACATTATACTAGCTAGGTCTCGATATTTGGCTAATAATGTTGTTTTAAGTCATTTAAAGGAATTACAAATGAAACCCGTTCACCCGGAAAATAAATAGCTAAACGATGAGCTGAATGGCGTTTGCGACAACAAAGCTCAAGGCAACAAAAGAGGCCGGGCCTTTGGTGGTCTTCCTTGTAGACCCATGCTGCTAACCACTCAAGCCACTTGCTTGGCTCTTTTATTTCACGGACAGAGCAAATGGAGGCTAAGAAGATGGACGTGGCAGCTCTCCTACCACATTCCTTTTGTGGTCTGTCACTCTAACATCTTCGTTTCTTATCAAAAGAAAAGGGATCTGAGCATCAATTTTAGTGGAGGATTTCTCAATTTTCTTAGCTACTATTACAACCATTTTCAATGGCGAGAGATCGAGATTCAGTTAGAAAGAGCCAGGAGATGAAGGTGTTGATTAGTTCGAATTTCTACCGTATCAACAAGAGTGGATCTGTGGAGTTTTGGGGTCGATATTCAAATCAATCATTTCATTATTTTTCCAACAGCAGCGATTGAATCGTGGGGTTCTCATGTGGGTATGCAATAGATATTGAAGTTACAGCAGCAACGAACACGGAATTTGGGGGTTTTCGAGGTTCGATTTGGTCTGCAATCAATTGAAGAAGTTGGTACAGGCATCTACAGATGGGGTATTCATTGTCTGTCCTTGATGGCGGAAATCGATTATTGCAGCGGTGTTTGTGGTAGTCGTGTGTATATGGAGGATTCATGGAACTTCACTTGCGTTGTAGGTGCTGTAAAGAAGTGGAGTTTGTTGTTTTGATGTAACTAAAATTGGGTTCATGTGAAAGGAATTGAGGGCTGAAATGAGTAGTGTGGATGTATACAGATGTTGAGGTTGAGATTTTGGGGGTTTAATCGATACTAGTTTCATCAAATTTATAGTATCACTGAACAAGGGAGTGGAGGCGCATACAAGAAAGCAATTGGGTGATTATTGGGATGTATTGTATGGGGTTTGTTATCGTCCGAGCAGTGACGTTGGGGTCAGTGTTGGCTGATTTTATTATGCTACAAAGAAGGTGCTTTGACGAGATGGTTGCCAATGATTCATGACTGAAAATGATGGGTTTGTGTGATAGGTTTGCTGGGGTAATGGTTCAATGGATGTATGATTTCAGTTCCACATCATCATCTGAATTTTAGGGGTTTGTTTACATGGGTTGCTGAATCAATAGTGTAGGGCTATGATGGTTGTTGTTGATGGGGAATTTTGGTTGATGTTTACATTGACTGAATTGTGAGAATTTACAAGAAGAGAGCTGTTTATATCAAGTCAAATACAGTTAAATGATTTCATCTTTTGTGAGCAGAAATATGTGGAAGACGTTACAGCTATTGGAATGATTTTCCCCCAATCCAGGAAATGTTTGAATTAAGTAGTTAGAGAAGAAGTCAAGTTGTTGCTGTATAAAGGATGAGCTTAATCAACCAAGAAGGGTACGCTGGAATACTGCAAACTTAATTTTCTTTTTCTTTCATTTCATTTTCAGTTCTTTTTAGCTCTCTTGTGTGTTAGATTTTTTGATTCAATATTTTTAATGGCTATCTACACAACAATGAGAAGCTAAACCCCTCTCTGCCAAAACTAGAGGGGAAGCTTAATGGGTTCAAGTATTATTATTTACAGTGATCATAAATAAAGTCCAAGTTTTAATTTATTTCTTTGTCTCTGTTTGATTGCAATTTTGTGTTGGTAGTGTCTATAAACTTCTTAGATTCATTGTGATTTCCGGATACATTGAATGCCAGGGAATCCCTGTGACATTTCTCAATCGAGCTTTATGTTAGAAATATAATCAATTGTCATGAAATGGTATTTGTTTAATTACATTGATATTCTAATTTGCTATATCTTCCGGGTAGAATGAATCGTTATTCATTTCTATTTGAGTTATAATTTGATCATATACATACTTGAATACATTAGGTGAAACCTTAGCTTGGTAGACTTACATCAACTGTTACTTTTTACAATTATATTCTATGATTTCTCAATTACAAATCAAAATTATATTATTGCTTTGCTAAACAATTCTTCTGAGCACCAACAATCTTTGTGGTTCGAACACGACTATACTACACTTCTTTATCTTTGATACTCTGAAAAGAGTGATCAAGAAAGGATCCGAAGTACAAACTTATACCAATACACACAAAGGAAGCGTGCAAAGCACGTGTATTTGGCACAGACTCAAGTTAACGACTAAAAAGAATTATAAAGCAGCATTAAAAGATAACTAACAAGGGTGCCTAAATCACAGGGGGTGCCCCTAACTGGGTTGGAATGAAGAGGTTCATGACAGTCTCCTCAGCAATGTGCTTTCATCAAAAATAGGAGTATACATGAACAAGTTCTGCTTGCTTTTGAGCTTGTTAATGAATTACCAGGTAAAAGAAGAGGAGGCAACTTGGGGCTGAAATTGGATATCTCTCAGGCTTATGATACCATGAGTTGGGATTTCTTATATAAAGCACTTATAAGTTTTGGTTTTTCCAATAAATTCTGTGATTGGATTATGGTTCTTCTCAACACTACAAAAATATCTATCATGCTAAATGGAGACCCTATTGGATTCTTTGGAGTTGGCAAAGGACTCAAGCAAGGTGATCCTCTTTCTCCAATTTTTTTTATTCTAGCTGAAGATATCTTAAGTAGGAATATTCACAAAATGGTTCAAGATAAGAAAATTCAACCGATGGTGATAAGAAATGGAATTCATCCCACACACTTATTCTTTGCTGATGATATATTCTTGTTCTGCAATGGAAATATGATAAGCATTACTCATCTCAGAAATCTTTTATTGGAATACCAAGTTTCAACTGGTCAAATTATTAATACTTCTAAAAGTAGATGTTTTGTGGGTGGTACCTCTTTGTTGATGGTGGTTTTTAGCTCAGGGTTAGAATCGTAAAACCTTGCATCTGATGTGACGTCACTCTGCAAGGAAACGGTGCCGTGAGTGTTAACCTCTCCACCAGCATATTCATTGAGACATTCAATATATTTACATGAAATTTATCCAGACTGGCGAATGTAGCAACCATCCCAAACACTCTGTAAATTTCGGCACCTCGCCAATGCAAGACTCACTGAGTACTTTCCTGTGCTATGTTCCCCGGCAGAACCCTTAATATCAGTATGGCATGACGGATTTGTGTTCACTCGCAGCGGAGTAGAATGAACCTCCAAGTACCAAAGTTAAGGCCATCGCACGAAATACTCAGACGGAAAGCACACTTCATTCTGTAGATAAGGATTTTTGTGGCAGCATACAAAATCCAGCCAATTATTGAGATAACTCATAAAAAACTCATAAACCCGACTAATTTGCAAAATTAGGGTTTCGCGCCCCGCGCAGTACACTAGACCCCGTTGGTCGAAAAACTATGCTTAGCCAAACTATCCAATTAAATCCGCCACAACGCACTGAAAGTGTGGCCACGCCCTAGCTTGCCGGCCCCACTTCCCATCGACCAATCAGGTCGCTTTAAATCCTCCACAGTCACATAGAAGTGTAGCCATGCCCATGCCTGGTCGGCCCTCTTAAATTAACCAATTATGTTACCTTAAACTCGCCACAATGACGAAAAGAAGGAAACCGCGCTAGATGGCCGCAAAGCCAATTGGTTTCCAAAAAAATGTACACGCCAGGCACACATGCTAGATGCACATGCCAATCGCGCCAAACATGGCCACTCTCCCCATGCGACGTGCTACATAGGCTAATTAGGGTTTCGACAAGCCAAACCCTAAGCAAGATTTCCACACCGACGTGCCAAGGTTTCAATGGATATGGCTACACAGCCACACCGAAGGCATGCACGATCCATGCCAGCCATGCCGCATGCCGCTAGCACGAGTTGAAGGCACCACTGCCAATTGAAGGTAGCCTTGATCGACGGCTATCTTTCCTCCTGAGATGCAATATCAGCCATCCAAGTTCGCCACCAAACTAACGGACTTGTGGCAACTTTTGAGCGACCATGCCGCCAAGCCCTAAATTGGGCACGACGCCAAGCCCTAACCTTGGTCGTGCCGCCAAACCTTAACTTTAGTCACAGATCCAAATCTTGAACTTTGGCCATGCTACAACACCACAGTCACCGGCATGCCACCATGCCACAGCCAATGGCACGCCATCGTGCCGCAACCACTGGCATGCCACCGTGCCGCAACCACTGGCATGCCACCGTGCCGCAACCACTGGCATGCCACCATGCCGCAGCCGCTGGCATGCCACCATGCCGCACCCACTGGCATGCCACCGTGTCGCAGCCGCTGGCATGCCACCATGCCTCGACCACTGGCATGCCACCATGCCACGACCACTGGCATGCCATCATGCTCCTGGCATGTCACCATGCACTACTGTCGGCGCCACTTCGACTAGTCAAAACGATCCTGGCATCAAATATGCTACTACGACACGCCTCTCAATTTTAAACTTGCCACACGTAGCAAGTGCTATATGTTTTCCACGAAAACACTCGAGACATCAAAACATGTCACAAACTGGGGGATACTCATCAGGGTATTGGTCTGGCGGTACACAACAGACGGCGTGCAATACGCCCGTTACAGAAAGTGTCATAAAGCGGTGCGGTTAGTAATGACAAGAAATAATGGTGTGAACGTATCCTTCTGTAGATGGTGGATTTTCGACAAAGGTTAAATTCGTAAACTCATAATCATACGAAACTTTGATTCAGCAATCAGACCTGAGTATCGAGACACGAGTCTCTCATCGAATTCTCAACAGAGAGTACTTTCTATCAGAGTACATGTAGATATGAAGTCTCACGACTGGACAACGACATATCTCATGAATACTGAATACTTTCAGTGATTATTTCTATATAGAATCACGTGATGGACGGCTCCTAGACAGCTTGCTCTGCTAGTATAGAGCGATAACGTCTTCAGGAACAAACAACGAGTTTACCCTGACTATATAAAAGATATGACTTACCGACAAGCTCATATCGGGATGATTAATGCTCCTAGATAGCTTGATCTACAGTATGGAGCCACAAAGTTAATTATTCCTAATTTCTCCTATTCCATGGTCGAATCCACGACTGGTCCCATGGAATGGCGATAACAATTGTTCTGATTCTATGATCGAATCCACGGCTTGATCTCATAGAATAGCAATAACTATATTATCTCATTACTCCGATTTCATGATCGAATCCACAACTGGTCTCATAAATGGTAATAGATAAATCTTAATTACTCTGATTCTATGGTCGAATTTACGATCCCATGGAATGGTAATGCTCACTTTATTATTCTGAATTCGTAGTCGAATCCTCAGCTGATCCTATGAATTAATAATAAACATCTTATTGCTCAGTTTTGTGAATTATTCTCCATCTAATTCCACAATTGGTAATAAATAATCAATAACCGGGCGTCTGAGCTACCTCTAAGTAAGCCCCGATTCAAATGGTAAAAGTGTATTCAACGATGATACACTAACAGTCACCGCACGAACGAGTATTTCAAAAATACAACGAAACGATGAACCTATGCAAAATAGAAAAGAAAATAATAAATAATTAAAATATTGACCAGGGTGCTGGGAGCACGGACACACGACCAACCGACCGTGTCGTGGTCAATCCTACGCCAGTTTTATATTTTAATGCATTTTTATTGTTTTTCATGATTTGATGAAAATTCTCTCATTTTATCAAATTTCCTTCGTCTCGAGGAAACTCCTCGGTTTCATGGTACTTCCATAAATCCATAAAAATAATATAAAATTAAGAAAAGGAGTGTGGGGCGTGACCATTGGCCAACCGGCCATTCCTTGGTCCCAACCGGCCCCACACCCACGGTTCCTTATTATTTTATTATTGTTATTATTTCTCTAATTTCATGAAAAAGCTCCTTGATTTCATGGTATTTTTGCACAAATCATCAAATAATAATAAAATAATATAAATTATGAAAACTTATGGGACCGGGCCTTGGCCGGCCGGCCATGCCCTAACCGGTCCCGCACGCCCCTTTGTTTTATTATTTTATTATTAGTTTTTCTTGAATTCATCAAATTCCTTGATTTCATGGTATTTCTCTCAAATTAGGAAAAATTCCCTCAAATCATCAAAAATACCTAAAAAATATTAAAAAATTATGAAAACTCGTGGGACCGGGCCCAAACCGGCCGACCATGCCTCCACGATCCCACACGCCCTTGTTTTTATTATTTTAATATTTTTTGCTTCCATGAACTCATGAAACTCCTTAAGTTCATGGAAACTCCCTAAATTCATCAAATTTCTCAAAATTCATGAATTTTTCATAAAATCATTATAAAATTAGGGAAACTTGTGGGACCGGGCCCTGGCCGTACAGTCCTGCCTTCCACGGTCCCACACGCCCTTGTTTTATTATTTTAATATCTTTTGGTTCCTTGAACTCATGAGAACTCCCAAAATTCATCAAATTTCTCAAAATTCATGAATTTTTCATAAATCATCAAAATATTATAAAATTAAGGAAAAGGCACCACGGGACCGTGGTCACGACCGGCCGACCATGCCTTGACCACGGCGGTCCCACGCCTCCTCATTCCTTATTTTATAATTATTTTTCATCATCTCATGGTGTTTTTCCTCAGTTTCGTCGAAACCCTAATTTTGGCATCTTTTCACAAATGGATGCTCAATTGCACGTCAGAAAATATCAAAATTCTCAGGACTGAGACGCGGACGCCTTGGGGACACGAGCATGCTATCTTGACCGACCAAGATTGGATATTTGGCTCACAGAAGCCGGTCCCATCAATTTTCACAGTTTTGACCTAATTTGCACAAAACCAGCAAATCGTTTTTCCCCATCTACACCTTCATTATGGGAACATAAATTCCAGGCGTTACCCATTACTCCCTTCTTCCACCAATCAATCGTTTCCAATTCCCACGAGACCATGGTACGTTTTGTTGCAACTTGTATAAATAGGTCTCACCTATTTTCCACCAAACAACAAGTTTTGGTCAGGAGAACAATACAACTTCCAGAAATCATCTGATAGCTTTTCATCCAGCTAGCCAGTTCAACTTTCTGATACAAGTCAAGAAACACCCACACTTCCGGAATCAACTATTCTGGTCTCAACACTTTCTTCGCTTCCCTCCCTAAGACCAACCCTTCTCCTTCACTTTGTGACCAAAGCAAGCCTGGAAGGACCATTTCTTGGTTTAGGACAGGATTGTACAGATTGATCTCTCGAATCAAAACTACTACCGTGTATTACATTGTTTAGGGTTTAGACTAGTTTCTCACCCACACACACGAAATTACCAAAATCAGCAGATTCGGTTTCCACCCGCAAACAATTGGCGACCACAGTGGGAGATTAATCTCTCGGTTTCAATATCAATTTCCAATTCCCGATTTCATCTTCAACCCGATCTCAAGATGGTAGAACTCAGGTCCGTATCAGCAACAAACCTTGAGAACACTAGCACTGAAATCATCCCTGGTACTAACGCTCCTTCCAGTGGCACTAATACACCACCTGCCAACAGCAACGGCACGGAAAATATTCCTTCAGGTGTTACACCGCTGTTCACCAGATCCAGAACCGTTGCCGCCACTCCCAATGTTTCTTCAAGTGTGACAGCTCCAATCGTCACCAGAGCCGCTGCTACTCCACCATCATGATGAGAGACTGGAGGGGCCAGAAGAAGCCGACCTCCTATTACCACTGTTGATTTGATGGAAAGACAAAAGTTTATCGTGAGTCTCAGACAGTCATGGCTACAACTCAGAAAGAGATACCTATTTTCTCAGGACACCAACGGAGCGGCCACCACAAGAGTCTCGTCAACCCCAGGTGGAGCTGACAGGGAATAATTTTAACATCCGACGCATGCACTTCAGCAGGACGCGCGTTTATAGATGAAGAGGCTCGCGTTGCTCTTGAACGCCCAATAGAAGGGAATCAACAATACAATTTCATCACACGTGAAGATCAGGAACGACTTCTCCAAAATCGAGGCAAAGAAAATCAGCAACTCTCCTGAGTTCACATAGACCCTCTTCCCGTCAGCAGCTGCATGATTTCTGGGGACTTCGCCCACAAAATCATGCAGTCTATGATGAAATATTTATGTGAGATTCTATATTTCTCCAAGGCGCAGCGTCAAGACATATTTGCAGCCCTCAACCGCACTTCATCCAGAAAGCAGCTGTTTCCAGGTAGGGAAGCCTTTCCCAAACCCCAACCTCTTCTGGAAAGCACGATTAATAGATGGAACTAGGGACTCCTAATCACGGTTCACTTGAAGGATGTCGAGTTTGACAACACGCTGATTGACGCGGCCTCCGACTTCAACATTGTGACCTTCAAGGCTTTGAGAGTTGCAAGGGAAAATCAAACATAAGAAGCGTATTCTTTAACATGAGAGAGAAACACGACTTGTCTACCAGCACTATTTGTGCCGTCTTCCCATATTTCATATCGTATAAGGTCATTTTTCGAAGTTAAGATCCCTCACTGGAGTTTTCTCCAGGAGCCGCTTCGACGTGTCTTTCCAGGAGCCGCTTCAACGTTCTCTTCAGAATTCGCTCCGCTTCAACGTTCTCCAGCAGCGGCTCCGCTTCAACGTTCTCTCCAGCAGCCGCTCCGCTTCAGCATTCTCTCCATAAGCTGCTCCAGGATCTGAAGCCGAAGCTTCAACGTTTTACTCCATAATCTTCAACGTCCCCTCCAAGAGAAGAAGCCGCTTCAACGCCTCCTTCCTGCCAAGGATCGTGCCGTAGCAGCCACTCCTCCCTTCCAAGGTTCGTCCCGTAGCCACCACACTCGTCCCTGTCAAGGATCGTGATCGCATCCAGCCAAGGTTCGTAGTTATGTCCACCTTTGCTTCATCCCATCAAAGACCTGGGGACTTTTGTCCATATGTCAACCCGTCATCGTCCTGATGTCATCACTAATGCCTGATGCTGCTTACTCATGGGGGAGCCTAAAATACGCGAAGGACATGCCTAGCGGAGACAGAGCTAAGTAACTATCCTTAAACTAAATGTTTCATATCTATTAGGCATATTCAATAAATTTTAAAATATCTTAGTGTTGAGACGTGCAAATTCCTCAACACCACTACTGTGTTGCTAGGAAAGCTTCCTCAACACATTTTCCTCTTGGTGTTGATACGTGCAAATTCCTCAACACCACTACTGTGTTGCTAGGCATGCTTCCTCAACACATTCTTCCTTTTGGTGTTGGGACGTTCAAATTCCTCAACACCACTACTGTGTTGCTAGGCAAGCCTCATCAACACATTTTCCTCTTGGTGTTGAGACGTGCAAATTCCTCAACACCACTACTGTGTTGCTAGGCAAGATTCCTCAACACATATTCCTTTTGGTGTTGAGACGTGCAAATTCCTCAACACCACTACTGTGTTGCTGCGCATGCTCCCTCAACACATTCTTCCTCTTGGTGTTGAGACGTGCAAATTCCTTAACACCACTATTGTGTTGCTAGGAAAGCTTCCTCAACACATTTTCTCTTGGTGTTGAGACGTGCAAATTCCTCAACACCACTACTGTGTTCCTAGGCATGCTTCCTCAACACATTCTTCCTCTTGGTGTTGAAACGTGCAAATTTCTCAACACCACTATTGTGTTGCTAGGCAAGCTTCCTCAACATATATTCCTCTTGGTGTTGAGACGTGCAAATTCCTCAACACCACTACTGTGTTGCTAGGCATGCTCCCTCAACACATTCTTCCTCTTGGTGTTGAGACGTGCAAATTCCATAACACCATTACTGTGTTGCTAGGCAAGCTTCCTCAACACATTTTCTCTTGGTGTTGAGACGTGCAAATTCCTCAACACCACTACGGTGTTGCTAGGAAAGCTTCCTCAACACATATTCCTCTTGGTGTTGAGACGTGCAAATTCCTCAACACCACTACTGTGTTCCTAGGCATGCTCCCTCAACACATTCTTCCTCTTGGTGTTGAGACGTGCAAATTCCTCAACACCACTACTGTGTTGCTAGGCATGCTTCCTCAACACATTCTTCCTCTTGGTGTTGAGACGTGCAAATTCCTCAACACCACTACTGTGTCGCTAGGCTTCCTCAACACATTTCCTCTTGGTGTTGAGATGCAATTCCTCAACACCACTACTGTGTTGCTAGGCATGCTCCCTCACACATTCTTCCTCTTGGTGTTGAGACGTGCAAATTCCTCAACACCACTACTGTGTTGCTAGCATGCTCCTCAACAATTTTCTCTTGGTGTTGAGACGTGCAAATTCCTAACACCACTACTGTGTTGCTAGGCATGCTTTCAACACATTCTTCTCGATGTTGAGACGTGCAAATTCCTCAACACCACTACTGTGTTTAGGCAAGCTTCCTCAACACATTTTCATCTTGGTGTTGAGACTGCAAATTCCTCAACACCACTACTGTGTTGCTAGGAAAGCTTCCTCAACCATTTTCCTCTTGGTGTTGGACGTGCAAATTCCTCAACACCACTAATGTGTTTCTAGAAATGCTTCCTCAACACATTTTCCTCTTGGTGTTGAAACGTGCAAATTCCTCAACACCACTACTGTGTTGCTAGGCATGCTCCTCACACATTCTTCCTCTTGGTGTTGAGACGTGCAAATTCCTCAACACCACTACTGTGTTGCTGGAAGCTTCCTCAACACATTTTCTCTTGGTTTTGAGACGTGCAAATTCCTCAACACCACTACTGTGTTCTAGGCATGCTTCCTCAACACATTCTTCCTCTTGGTGTTGAGACGTGCAAATTCCTCAACACCACTACTGTGTTGCTAGGCAAGCTTCCTCACACATATTCCTCTTGGTGTTGAGACGTGCAAATTCCTCAACACCACTACTGTGTTGCTAGGCATGCTCCCTCAACACATCTTCCTCTTGGTGTTGAGACGTGTAAATTCCTTAACACCACTACTGTGTTTCTGGCAAGCTTCCTCAACACATTTTCTCTTGGTGTTGAGACGTGCAAATTCCTCAACACCACTACTTGTGTTGCTAGGCATGCTTCCTCAACACATTCTTCCTCTTGGTGTTGAGACGTGCAATTCATCAACACCACTACTGTGTTGCTAGGCAAGCTTCCTCAACACATATTCCTCTTGGTGTTGAGACGTGCAAATTCCTCAACACCACTACTGTGTTGCTAGGCATGCTCCCTCAACACATTCTTCCTCTTGTGTTGAGACGTGCAAATTCCTTAACACCACTACTGTGTTGCTAGCAAGCTTCCTTAACACATTTTCTCTTGGTTTTGAGACGTGCAAATTCCTCAACACCACTATTTTTGCTAGGCATGCTTCCTCAACACATTCTTCCTCTTGGGTTGAGACGTGCAAATTCCTCAACACCACTACTGTGTTGCTAGGCAAGCTTCCTCAACACATTTTCCTCTTGGTGTTGGACGTGCAAATTCCTCAACACCACTACTGTGTTGCGAGGAAGCTTCCTCAACACATTTTCCTCTTGGTGTTGGGACGTGCAAATTCCTCAACACCACTAATGTGTTTCTAGGCATCCTTCCTCAACACATTCTTCCTCTTGGTGTTGAGACGTGCAAATTCCTCAACACCACTACTGTGTTGCTAGCATGCTCCTCAACACATTCCTCTTGGTGTTGAACGTGCAAATTTCTCAACACCACTATGTGTTGCTAGGCAAGCTTCCTCAACACATTCCTCTTGGTGTTGAGACGTGCAAATTCCTCAACACCACTACTGTGTTGCTAGGCATGCTCCCTCAACACATTCTTCCTCTTGGTGTTGAGACGTGCAAATTCCTTAACACCATACTGTGTTGCTAGGCAAGCTTCCTCAACACATTTTCTCTTGGTGTTGAGACGTGCAAATTCCTCAACACCACTACTGTGTTGCTAGGAAAGCTCCTCAACACATTTTCTCTTGGTGTTGGACGTGCAAATTCCTCAACACCACTACTGTGTTTCTAGGATCCTTCCTCAACACATTCTTCCTCTTTGTTGAGACGTGCAAATTCCTCAACACCACTACTGTGTTGCTAGGCATGCCCTCAACACATTCTTCCTCTTGGTGTTGAACGTGCAAATTTCCAACACCACTATGTGTTGCTAGGCAAGTTCCTCAACACATTTCCTCTTGGTGTTGAGACGTGCAAATTCCTCAACACCACTACTGTGTTGCTAGGCATGTTCCCTCAACACATTTTTCCTCTTGTGTTGAGACGTGCAAATTCATCAACACCACTACTGTGTTGCTAGGAAAGCTTCCTCAACACATATTCATCTTGGTGTTGAGACGTGCAAATTCCTCAACACCACTACTGTGTTCCTAGGCATGCTCCTCAACACATTCTTCCTCTTGGTGTTGAGACGTGTAAATTCCTAACACCACTACTGTGTTGCTTGGCAAGCTTCCTCAACACATTTTCTCTTGGTGTTGAGACGTGCAAATTCCTAATCACCACTACTGTGTTGCTAGGCATGATTCCTCAACACATTCTTCCTCTTGGTTGAGACGTGCAAATTCCTAAACACCACTATGTGTTGCTAGGAAAGCTTCCTCAACCATTTTCCTCTTGGTGTTGAACTTGCAATTCCTCAACACCACTACTGTGTTGCTAGGAAAGCTTCCCTCAACACATATTCATCTTGGTGTTGAGACGTGCAATTCCTCAACACCACTACTGTGTGCTAGTCAAGCTGCTTCCCTCAACACATTCTTCCTCTTGGTGTTGAGACGTGCAAATTCCTCAACACCACTACTGTGTTGCTAGGCAAGCTTCCTCAACACATTTTCCTCTTGGTGTTGAGACGTGCAAATTCCTCAACACCACTACTGTGTTGCTAGGCATGCTTCCTCAACACATTTTCCTCTTGGTGTTGAGACGTGCAAATTCCTCAACACCACTACTGTGTTGCTAGGCAAGCTTCCTCAACACATTTTCCTCTTGGTGTTGAGACGTGCAAATTCCTCAACACCACTACTGTGTTGCTAGGCATGCTTCCTCAACACATTCTTCCTCTTGGTGTTGAGACGTGCAAATTCCTCAACACCACTACTGTGTTGCTAGGCAAGCTTCCTCAACACATTTTCCTCTTGGTGTTGAGACGTGCAAATTCCTCAACACCACTACTGTGTTGCTAGGCAAGCTTCCTCAACACATTTTCCTCTTGGTGTTGAGACGTGCAAATTCCTCAACACCACTACTGTGTTGCTAGGCATGCTTCCTCAACACATTTTCCTCTTGGTGTTGAGACGTGCAAATTCCTCAACACCACTACTGTGTTGCTAGGCATGCTTCCTCAACCATTTTCCTCTTGGTGTTGAGACGTGCAAATTCCTCAACACCACTACTGTGTTGCTAGGCATGCTTCCTCAACACATTCTTCCTCTTGGTGTTGAGACGTGCAAATTCCTCAACACCTACTGTGTTGCTAGGCAAGCTTCCTCAACACATTTTCTCTTGGTGTTGAGACGTGCAAATTCCTCAACACCACTACTGTGTTGCTAGGCATGCTTCCTCAACACATTTTCCTCTTGGTGTTGAGACGTGCAAATTCCTCAACACCACTACTGTGTTGCTAGGCAATGCTTCCTCAACACATTTTCCTCTTGGTGTTGAGACGTGCAAATTCCTCAACACCACTACTGTGTTGCTAGGCATGCTTCCTCAACACATTTTCCTCTTGGTGTTGAGACGTGCAAATTCCTCAACACCACTACTGTGTTGCTAGGCATGCTTCCTCAACACATTTTCTCTTGGTTTGAGACGTGCAAATTCCTCAACCACCACTACTGTGTCGCTAGGCAAGCTTCCTCAACACATTTTCTCTTGGTGTTGAGACGTGCAAATTCCTCAACACCACTACTGTGTTGCTAGGAAAGCTTCCTCAACACATATTCATCTTGGTGTTGAGACGTGCAAATTCCTCAACACCACTACTGTGTTCCTAGGCATGCTCCCTCAACACATTCTTCCTCTTGGTGTTGAGACGTGTAAATTCCTTAACACCACTACTGTGTTGCTTGGCAAGCTTCCTCAACACATTTTCTCTTGGTGTTGAGACGTGCAAATTCCTAATCACCACTACTGTGTTGCTAGGCATGATTCCTCAACACATTCTTCCTCTTGATGTTGAGACGTGCAAATTCCTCAACACCACTACTGTGTTGCTAGGAAAGCTTCCTCAACACATTTTCCTCTTGGTGTTGAGACGTGCAAATTCCTCAACACCACTACTGTGTTGCTAGGAAAGCTTCCTCAACACATTTTGCTCTTGGTGTTGGGACGTGCAAATTCCTCAACACCACTAATGTGTTTCTAGGCATCCTTCCTCAACACATTCTTCCTCTTAGTGTTGAGACGTGCAAATTCCTCAACACCACTATTGTGTTGCTAGGCATGCTCCCTCAACACATTCTTCCTCTTGGTGTTGAAATGTGCAAATGTGTCAACATCACTATTGTGTTGCTAGGCAAGCTTCCTCAACACATATTCCTCTTGGTGTTGAGACGTGCAAATTCCTCAACACCACTACTGTGTTGCTAGGCATGCTCCCTCAACAGATTCTCCCTCTTGGTGTTGAGACGTGCAAATTTCTTAACACCATTACTGTGTTGCTAGGCAAGCTTCCTCAACACATTTTCTCTTGGTGTTGAGACGTGCAAATTCCTCAACACCACTACTGTGTTGCTAGGAAAGCTTCCTCAATAGATATTCATCTTGGTGTTGAGACGTGCAAATTCCTCAACACCACTACTGTGTTCCTAGGCATGCTCCCTCAACACATTCTTCCTCTTGGTGTTGAGACGTGCAAATTCCTCAACACCACTACTGTGTTCCTAGGCAAGCTTCCTCAACACATTTTCCTCTTGGTGTTGATACGTGCAAATTCCTCAACACCACTACTGTGTTGCTAGGCATGGTTCCTCAACACATTCTTCCTCTTGGTGTTGAGACGTGCAAATTCCTCAACACCACTACTGTGTTGCTAGGCAAGCTTCCTCAACACATATTCCTCTTGGTGTTGAGATGTGCATATTCCTCAACACCACTACTGTGTTGCTAGGCATGCTCCCTCAACACATTCTTCCTCTTGGTGTTGAGACGTGCAAATTTTTTAACACTACTATTGTGTTGCTAGGCATGCTTCCTCAACACATTCTTCCTCTTGATGTTGAGACGTGCAAATTCCTCAACACCACTACTGTGTTGCTAGGCAAGCTTCCTCAACACATTTTCCTCTTGGTGTTGAGACGTGCAAATTCCTCAACACCACTACTGTGTTGCTAGGAAAGCTTCCTCAACACATTTTCCTCTTGGTGTTGGGACGTGCAAATTCCTCAACACCACTAATGTGTTTCTAGAAATGCTTCCTCAACACATTTTCCTCTCGGTGTTGAAACGTGTAAATTCCTCAACACCACTACTGTGTTGCTAGGCATGCTCCCTCAACACATTCTTCCTCTTGGTGTTGAGACGTGCAAATTCCTCAACACCACTAATGTGTTGCTGGGCAAGCTTCCTCAACACATTTTCTATTGGTTTTGAGACGTGCAAATTCCTCAGCACCACTACTGTGTTTCTAGGCATGCTTCCTCAACACATTCTTCCTCTTGGTGTTGTGACGTGCAAATTCCTCAACACCACTACTGTGTTGCTAGTCAAGCTTCCTCAACACATATTCCTCTTGGTGTTGAGACGTGCAAATTCCTCAACACCACTACTGTGTTGCTAGGCATGCTTCCTCAACACATTCTTCCTCTTGGTGTTGAGACGTGTAAATTCCTTAACACCACTACTGTGTTTCTGGGCAAGCTTCCTCAACACATTCTTCCTCTTGGTGTTGAAACGTGCATATTCCTCAACACCACTACTGTGTTGCTAGGCAAGCTTCCTCAACACATATTCCTCTTGGTGTTGAGACGTGCAAATTCCTCAACACCACTACTGTGTTGCTAGGCATGCTCCCTCAACACATTCTTCCTCTTGGTGTTGAGACGTGCAAATTCCTTAACACCACTACTGTGTTGCTAGTCAAGCTTCCTCAACACATTTTCTCTTGGTTTTGAGACGTGAAAATTCCTAATCACCACTACTGTGTTGCTAGGCATGATTCCTTAACACATTCTTCCTCTTGATGTTGAGACGTGCAAATTCCTCAACACCACTATTGTGTTGCTAGGCAAGCTTCCTCAACACATTTTCCTCTTGGTGTTGAGACGTGCAAATTCCTCAACACCACTACTGTGTTGCTAGGAAAGCTTCCTCAACACATTTTGCTCTTGGTGTTGGGACGTGCAAATTCCTCAACACCACTAATGTGTTTCTAGGCATCCTTCCTCAACACATTCTTCCTCTTAGTGTTGAGACGTGCAAATAACTCAACACCACTACTGTGTTGCTAGGCATTCTCCATCAACACATTCTTCGTCTTGGTGTTGAAACGTGCAAATTTCTCAACACCACTATTGTGTTGCTAGGCAAGCTTCCTCAACACATATTCCTCTTGGTGTTGAGACGTGCAAATTCCTCAACACCACTACTGTGTTGCTAGGCATGCTCCCTCAACAGATTCTCCCTCTTGGTGTTGAGACGTGCAAATTTCTTAAAACCATTACTGTGTTGCTAGGCAAGCTTCCTCAACACATTTTCTCTTGGTGTTGAGACGTGCAAATTCCTCAACACCACTACTGTGTTGCTAGGAAAGCTTCCTCAACACATATTCATCTTGGTGTTGAGACGTGCAAATTCCTCAACACCAGTACTGTGTTCCTAGGCATGCTCCCTCAACACATTCTTCCTATTGGTGTTGAGACATGCAAATTCCTCAACACCACTACTGTGTTCCTAGGAAAGCTTTCTTAACACATTTTCCTCTTGGTGTTGAGACGTGCAAATTCCTCAACACCACTACTGTGTTGCTAGGCATGGTTCCTCAACACATTCTTCCTCTTGGTGTTGAGACGTGCAAATTCCTCAACACCACTACTGTGTTGCTAGGCAAGATTCCTCAACACATATTCCTCTTGGTGTTGAGATGTGCATATTCCTCAACACCACTACTGTGTTGCTAGGCATGCTCCCTCAACACATTCTTCCTCTTGGTGTTGAGACGTGCAAATTTTTTAACACTACTATTGTGTTGCTAGGCATGCTTCCTCAACACATTCTTCCTCTTGATGTTGAGACGTGCAAATTCCTCAACACCACTACTGTGTTGCTAGGCAAGCTTCCTCAACACATTTTCCTCTTGGTGTTGAGACGTGCAAATTCCTCAACACCACTACTGTGTTGCTAGGAAAGCTTCCTCAACACGTTTTCCTCTTGGTGTTGGGACGTGCAAATTCCTCAACACCACTAATGTGTTTCTAGGAATTCTTCCTCAACAAATTTTCCTCTTGGTGTTGAAACGTGCAAATTCCTCAACACCACTACTGTGTTGCTAGGCATGCTCCCTAAACACATTCTTCCTCTTGGTGTTGAGACGTGCAAATTCCTCAACACCACTAATGTGTTGCTGGGTAAGCTTCCTCAACACATTTTCTCTTGGTGTTGAGACGTGCAAATTCCTCAACACCACTACTGTGTTTCTAGGCATGCTTCCTCAACACATTCTTCCTCTTGGTGTTGTGACGTGCAAATTCCTCAACACCACAACTGTGTTGCTAGGCAAGCTTCCTCAACACATATTCATCTTGTGGTTGAGACGTGCAAATTCCTCAACACCACTACCGTGTTGCTAGGGATTCTCCCTCAACACATTCTTCCTCTTGGAGTTGAGACGTGTAAATTCCTTTACACCACTACTGTGTTTCTGGGCAAGCTTCCTCAACACATTTTCTCTTGGTGTTGAGACGTGCAAATTCCTCAACAGCACTACTGTGTTGCTAGGCATGGTTCCTCAACAAGTTCTTCCTCTTGGTGTTGAGACGTGCATATTCCTCAACACCACTACTGTGTTGCTAGGCAAGCTTCCTCAACACATATTCCTCTTGGTGTTGAGACGTGCAAATTCCTCAACACCACTACTGTGTTGCTAGGCATGCTCCCTCAACACATTCTTCCTCTTGGTGTTGAGACGTGCAAATTCCTTAACACCATTACTGTGTTGCTAGGCAAGCTTCCTCAACACATTTTCTCTTGGTGTTGAGACGTGCAAATTCCTCAACACCACTACTGTGTTGCTAGGAAAGCTTCCTCAACACATTTTGCTCTTGGTGTTGGGACGTGCAAATTCCTCAACACCACTAATGTGTTTCTATGCATCCTTCCTCAACACATTCTTCCTCTTAGTGTTGAGACGTGCAAATTCCTCAACACCACTACTGTGTTGCTAGGCATGCTCCCTCAACACATTCTTCCTCTTGGTGTTGAAACGTGCAAATTTCTCAACACCACTATTGTGTTGCTAGGCAAGCTTCCTCAACACATATTCCTCTTGGTGTTGAGACGTGCAAATTCCTCAACACCACTACTGTGTTGCTAGGCATGCTCCCTCAACACATTCTTCCTCTTGGTGTTGAGACGTGCAAATTCCTTAACACCACTACTGTGTTGCTAGTCAAGCTTCCTTAACACATTTTCTCTTGGTTTTGAGACGTGCAAATTCCTAATCACCACTACTGTATTGCTAGGCATGCTTCCTAAACACATTCTTCCTATAGATGTTGAGATGTGCAAATTCCTCAACACCACTACTGTGTTGCTAGGAAAGCTTCCTCAACACATTTTCCTCTTGGTGTTGAGACGTGCAAATTCCTCAACACCACTACTGTGTTGCTAGGAAAGCTTCCTCAACACATTTTGCTCTTGGTGTTGGGACGTGCAAATTCCTCAACACCACTAATGTGTTTCTAGGCATCCTTCCTCAACACATTCTTCCTCTTGGTGTTGAGACGTTCAAATTCCTCAACACCACTACTGTGTTGCTAGGCATGCTTCCTCAACACATTCTTCCTCTTGGTGTTGAGACGTGCAAATTCCTCAACACCACTACTGTGTTGCTAGGCAAGCTTCCTAAACACATATTCCTCTTAGTGTTGAGACGTGCAAGTTCCTCAACACCACTACTGTGTTGCTAGCCATGCTCCCTCAGCACATTCTTCCTCTTGGTATTGTGACGTGCAAATTTCCTGAACACCACTACTGTGTTGCTAGGCATGCTTCCTCAACACATTCTTCCTCTTGGTGTTGAGACGTGCAAATTCCTCAACACCACTACTGTTTTGCTAGGCATGCTCCCTCAACACATTCTTCCTCTTGGAGTTGTGACGTGCAAATTCCTGAACACCACTACTGTGTTGCTAGGAATGCTTCCTCAACACATTCTTCCTCTTGGTGTTGAGAAGTGCAAATTCCTCAACACCACTATTGTGTTGCTAGGCAAGCTTCCTCAACACATATTCCTCTTTGTGTTGAGACGTGAAAATTCCTCAACACCACTACTGTGTTGCTAGGCATTCTCCCTCAACACATTCTTCCTCTTGGTGTTGAGACGTGCAAATTCCTCAAAACCACTAATGTGTTGCAAGGCAAGCTTCCTCAACACATTTTCCTCTTGGTGTTGATACGTGCGAATTACTCAACACCACTACTGTGTTGCTAGGAAATCTTCCTCAGCACATTTTCCTCTTGGTGTTGAGACGTGCAAATTTCTCAACACCACTACTGTGTTTCTAGGCATGCTTCCTCAACACATTCTTCCTCTTGGTGTTGAAACGTGCAAATTCCTCAACAGCACTACTGTGTTGCTAGGCATGGTTCCTCAACAAGTTCTTCCTCTTGGTGTTGAGACGTGAAATTCCTTAACACCATTATTGTGTCGCTAGGCAAGCTTCCTCAACACATTTTCTCTTGGTGTTGAGACGTGCAAATTCCTCAACACCACTACTGTGTTGCTAGGAAAGCTTCCTCAACACATATTCATCTTGGTGTTGAGACGTGCAAATTCCTCAACACCACTACTGTGTTCCTAGGCATGCTCCCTCAACACATTCTTCCTCTTGGTGTTGAGACGTGTAAATTCTTAACACCACTACTGTGTTGCTTGGCAAGCTTCCTCAACACATTTTCTCTTGGTGTTGAGACGTGCAAATTCCTCAACACCACTACTGTTTGCTAGGCATGCTTCCTCAACACATTCTTCCTCTTGGTGTTGAGACGTGCAAATTCCTCAACACCACTACTGTGTTGCTAGGCATGCTCCTCAACACACTTCCTCTTGGTGTTGAAACGTGCAAATTTCTCAACACCACTATGTGTTTCTAGGCAAGCTTCCTCAACACATATCCTCTTGGTGTTGAGACGTGCAAATTCCTCAACACCACTACTGTGCTAGGCATGCTCCCTCAACAAATTCTTCCTCTTGGTGTTGAGACGTGCAAATTCCTTAACACCATTACTGTGTTGCTAGGCAAGCTTCCTCAACACATTTTCTCTTGGTGTTGAGACGTGCAAATTCCTCAACACCACTACTGTGTTGCTAGGAAGCTTCCTCAACACATTTTGCTCTTGGTGTTGGGACTGCAAATTCCTCAACACCACTAATGTGTTTCTAGCATCCTTCCTCAACACATTCTTCCTCTTAGTGTTGAGACGTGCAAATTCCTCAACACCACTACTGTGTTGCTAGGCATGCTCCTCAACACATTCTTCCTCTTGGTGTTGAAACGTGCAAATTTCTCAACACCACTATTGTGTTGCTAGGCAGATTCCTCAACACATTTCCTCTTGGTGTTGAGACGTGCAAATTCCTCAACACCACTACTGTGTTGCTAGGCATGTTCCCTCAACACATTCTTCCCTTGGTGTTTGAGACGTGAAAATTCCTTAACACCATATTGTGTTGCTAGGCAAGCTTCCTCAACACATTTTCTCTTGGTGTTGAGACGTGCAAATTCCTCAACACCACTACTGTGTTGCTAGGAAAAGCTTCCTCAACCACATATTCATCTTGGTGTTGAGACGTGCAAATTCCTCAACACCACTACTGTGTTCCTAGGCATGCTCCCTCAACACATTCTTCCTCTTGGTGTTGAGACGTGTAAATTCCTTAACACCACTACTGTGTTGCTTGGCAAGCTTCCTCAACACATTTTCTCTTGGTGTTGAGACGTGCAAATTCCTAATCACCACTACTGTGTTGCTAGGCATGATTCCTCAACACATTCTTCCTCTTGATGTTGAGACGTGCAAATTCCTCAACACCACTACTGTGTTGCTAGGAAAGCTTCCTCAACACATTTTCCTCTTGGTGTTGAGACGTGCAAATTCCTCAACACCACTACTGTGTTGCTAGGAAAGCTTCCTCAACACATTTTGCTCTTGGTGTTGGGACGTGCAAATTCCTCAACACCACTAATGTGTTTCTAGGCATCCTTCCTCAACACATTCTTCCTCTTAGTGTTGAGACGTGCAAATTCCTCAACACCACTATTGTGTTGCTAGGCATGCTCCCTCAACACATTCTTCCTCTTGGTGTTGAAATGTGCAAATGTGTCAACATCACTATTGTGTTGCTAGGCAAGCTTCCTCAACACATATTCCTCTTGGTGTTGAGACGTGCAAATTCCTCAACACCACTACTGTGTTGCTAGGCATGCTCCCTCAACAGATTCTCCCTCTTGGTGTTGAGACGTGCAAATTTCTTAACACCATTACTGTGTTGCTAGGCAAGCTTCCTCAACACATTTTCTCTTGGTGTTGAGACGTGCAAATTCCTCAACACCACTACTGTGTTGCTAGGAAAGCTTCCTCAATAGATATTCATCTTGGTGTTGAGACGTGCAAATTCCTCAACACCACTACTGTGTTCCTAGGCATGCTCCCTCAACACATTCTTCCTCTTGGTGTTGAGACGTGCAAATTCCTCAACACCACTACTGTGTTCCTAGGCAAGCTTCCTCAACACATTTTCCTCTTGGTGTTGATACGTGCAAATTCCTCAACACCACTACTGTGTTGCTAGGCATGGTTCCTCAACACATTCTTCCTCTTGGTGTTGAGACGTGCAAATTCCTCAACACCACTACTGTGTTGCTAGGCAAGCTTCCTCAACACATATTCCTCTTGGTGTTGAGATGTGCATATTCCTCAACACCACTACTGTGTTGCTAGGCATGCTCCCTCAACACATTCTTCCTCTTGGTGTTGAGACGTGCAAATTTTTTAACACTACTATTGTGTTGCTAGGCATGCTTCCTCAACACATTCTTCCTCTTGATGTTGAGACGTGCAAATTCCTCAACACCACTACTGTGTTGCTAGGCAAGCTTCCTCAACACATTTTCCTCTTGGTGTTGAGACGTGCAAATTCCTCAACACCACTACTGTGTTGCTAGGAAAGCTTCCTCAACACATTTTCCTCTTGGTGTTGGGACGTGCAAATTCCTCAACACCACTAATGTGTTTCTAGAAATGCTTCCTCAACACATTTTCCTCTCGGTGTTGAAACGTGTAAATTCCTCAACACCACTACTGTGTTGCTAGGCATGCTCCCTCAACACATTCTTCCTCTTGGTGTTGAGACGTGCAAATTCCTCAACACCACTAATGTGTTGCTGGGCAAGCTTCCTCAACACATTTTCTATTGGTTTTGAGACGTGCAAATTCCTCAGCACCACTACTGTGTTTCTAGGCATGCTTCCTCAACACATTCTTCCTCTTGGTGTTGTGACGTGCAAATTCCTCAACACCACTACTGTGTTGCTAGTCAAGCTTCCTCAACACATATTCCTCTTGGTGTTGAGACGTGCAAATTCCTCAACACCACTACTGTGTTGCTAGGCATGCTTCCTCAACACATTCTTCCTCTTGGTGTTGAGACGTGTAAATTCCTTAACACCACTACTGTGTTTCTGGGCAAGCTTCCTCAACACATTCTTCCTCTTGGTGTTGAAACGTGCATATTCCTCAACACCACTACTGTGTTGCTAGGCAAGCTTCCTCAACACATATTCCTCTTGGTGTTGAGACGTGCAAATTCCTCAACACCACTACTGTGTTGCTAGGCATGCTCCCTCAACACATTCTTCCTCTTGGTGTTGAGACGTGCAAATTCCTTAACACCACTACTGTGTTGCTAGTCAAGCTTCCTCAACACATTTTCTCTTGGTTTTGAGACGTGAAAATTCCTAATCACCACTACTGTGTTGCTAGGCATGATTCCTTAACACATTCTTCCTCTTGATGTTGAGACGTGCAAATTCCTCAACACCACTATTGTGTTGCTAGGCAAGCTTCCTCAACACATTTTCCTCTTGGTGTTGAGACGTGCAAATTCCTCAACACCACTACTGTGTTGCTAGGAAAGCTTCCTCAACACATTTTGCTCTTGGTGTTGGGACGTGCAAATTCCTCAACACCACTAATGTGTTTCTAGGCATCCTTCCTCAACACATTCTTCCTCTTAGTGTTGAGACGTGCAAATAACTCAACACCACTACTGTGTTGCTAGGCATTCTCCATCAACACATTCTTCGTCTTGGTGTTGAAACGTGCAAATTTCTCAACACCACTATTGTGTTGCTAGGCAAGCTTCCTCAACACATATTCCTCTTGGTGTTGAGACGTGCAAATTCCTCAACACCACTACTGTGTTGCTAGGCATGCTCCCTCAACAGATTCTCCCTCTTGGTGTTGAGACGTGCAAATTTCTTAAAACCATTACTGTGTTGCTAGGCAAGCTTCCTCAACACATTTTCTCTTGGTGTTGAGACGTGCAAATTCCTCAACACCACTACTGTGTTGCTAGGAAAGCTTCCTCAACACATATTCATCTTGGTGTTGAGACGTGCAAATTCCTCAACACCAGTACTGTGTTCCTAGGCATGCTCCCTCAACACATTCTTCCTATTGGTGTTGAGACATGCAAATTCCTCAACACCACTACTGTGTTCCTAGGAAAGCTTTCTTAACACATTTTCCTCTTGGTGTTGAGACGTGCAAATTCCTCAACACCACTACTGTGTTGCTAGGCATGGTTCCTCAACACATTCTTCCTCTTGGTGTTGAGACGTGCAAATTCCTCAACACCACTACTGTGTTGCTAGGCAAGATTCCTCAACACATATTCCTCTTGGTGTTGAGATGTGCATATTCCTCAACACCACTACTGTGTTGCTAGGCATGCTCCCTCAACACATTCTTCCTCTTGGTGTTGAGACGTGCAAATTTTTTAACACTACTATTGTGTTGCTAGGCATGCTTCCTCAACACATTCTTCCTCTTGATGTTGAGACGTGCAAATTCCTCAACACCACTACTGTGTTGCTAGGCAAGCTTCCTCAACACATTTTCCTCTTGGTGTTGAGACGTGCAAATTCCTCAACACCACTACTGTGTTGCTAGGAAAGCTTCCTCAACACGTTTTCCTCTTGGTGTTGGGACGTGCAAATTCCTCAACACCACTAATGTGTTTCTAGGAATTCTTCCTCAACAAATTTTCCTCTTGGTGTTGAAACGTGCAAATTCCTCAACACCACTACTGTGTTGCTAGGCATGCTCCCTAAACACATTCTTCCTCTTGGTGTTGAGACGTGCAAATTCCTCAACACCACTAATGTGTTGCTGGGTAAGCTTCCTCAACACATTTTCTCTTGGTGTTGAGACGTGCAAATTCCTCAACACCACTACTGTGTTTCTAGGCATGCTTCCTCAACACATTCTTCCTCTTGGTGTTGTGACGTGCAAATTCCTCAACACCACAACTGTGTTGCTAGGCAAGCTTCCTCAACACATATTCATCTTGTGGTTGAGACGTGCAAATTCCTCAACACCACTACCGTGTTGCTAGGGATTCTCCCTCAACACATTCTTCCTCTTGGAGTTGAGACGTGTAAATTCCTTTACACCACTACTGTGTTTCTGGGCAAGCTTCCTCAACACATTTTCTCTTGGTGTTGAGACGTGCAAATTCCTCAACAGCACTACTGTGTTGCTAGGCATGGTTCCTCAACAAGTTCTTCCTCTTGGTGTTGAGACGTGCATATTCCTCAACACCACTACTGTGTTGCTAGGCAAGCTTCCTCAACACATATTCCTCTTGGTGTTGAGACGTGCAAATTCCTCAACACCACTACTGTGTTGCTAGGCATGCTCCCTCAACACATTCTTCCTCTTGGTGTTGAGACGTGCAAATTCCTTAACACCATTACTGTGTTGCTAGGCAAGCTTCCTCAACACATTTTCTCTTGGTGTTGAGACGTGCAAATTCCTCAACACCACTACTGTGTTGCTAGGAAAGCTTCCTCAACACATTTTGCTCTTGGTGTTGGGACGTGCAAATTCCTCAACACCACTAATGTGTTTCTATGCATCCTTCCTCAACACATTCTTCCTCTTAGTGTTGAGACGTGCAAATTCCTCAACACCACTACTGTGTTGCTAGGCATGCTCCCTCAACACATTCTTCCTCTTGGTGTTGAAACGTGCAAATTTCTCAACACCACTATTGTGTTGCTAGGCAAGCTTCCTCAACACATATTCCTCTTGGTGTTGAGACGTGCAAATTCCTCAACACCACTACTGTGTTGCTAGGCATGCTCCCTCAACACATTCTTCCTCTTGGTGTTGAGACGTGCAAATTCCTTAACACCACTACTGTGTTGCTAGTCAAGCTTCCTTAACACATTTTCTCTTGGTTTTGAGACGTGCAAATTCCTAATCACCACTACTGTATTGCTAGGCATGCTTCCTAAACACATTCTTCCTATAGATGTTGAGATGTGCAAATTCCTCAACACCACTACTGTGTTGCTAGGAAAGCTTCCTCAACACATTTTCCTCTTGGTGTTGAGACGTGCAAATTCCTCAACACCACTACTGTGTTGCTAGGAAAGCTTCCTCAACACATTTTGCTCTTGGTGTTGGGACGTGCAAATTCCTCAACACCACTAATGTGTTTCTAGGCATCCTTCCTCAACACATTCTTCCTCTTGGTGTTGAGACGTTCAAATTCCTCAACACCACTACTGTGTTGCTAGGCATGCTTCCTCAACACATTCTTCCTCTTGGTGTTGAGACGTGCAAATTCCTCAACACCACTACTGTGTTGCTAGGCAAGCTTCCTAAACACATATTCCTCTTAGTGTTGAGACGTGCAAGTTCCTCAACACCACTACTGTGTTGCTAGCCATGCTCCCTCAGCACATTCTTCCTCTTGGTATTGTGACGTGCAAATTTCCTGAACACCACTACTGTGTTGCTAGGCATGCTTCCTCAACACATTCTTCCTCTTGGTGTTGAGACGTGCAAATTCCTCAACACCACTACTGTTTTGCTAGGCATGCTCCCTCAACACATTCTTCCTCTTGGAGTTGTGACGTGCAAATTCCTGAACACCACTACTGTGTTGCTAGGAATGCTTCCTCAACACATTCTTCCTCTTGGTGTTGAGAAGTGCAAATTCCTCAACACCACTATTGTGTTGCTAGGCAAGCTTCCTCAACACATATTCCTCTTTGTGTTGAGACGTGAAAATTCCTCAACACCACTACTGTGTTGCTAGGCATTCTCCCTCAACACATTCTTCCTCTTGGTGTTGAGACGTGCAAATTCCTCAAAACCACTAATGTGTTGCAAGGCAAGCTTCCTCAACACATTTTCCTCTTGGTGTTGATACGTGCGAATTACTCAACACCACTACTGTGTTGCTAGGAAATCTTCCTCAGCACATTTTCCTCTTGGTGTTGAGACGTGCAAATTTCTCAACACCACTACTGTGTTTCTAGGCATGCTTCCTCAACACATTCTTCCTCTTGGTGTTGAAACGTGCAAATTCCTCAACAGCACTACTGTGTTGCTAGGCATGGTTCCTCAACAAGTTCTTCCTCTTGGTGTTG